>NC_054378.1:127980313-128268818 GCF_017654675.1 Xenopus laevis | reverse complement strand
ATGAGTAATTAAACCCCTTACACCATCGATCTTCCTTTTGTTTTGCAGTGTTACATCGTCAGTGGACAGGACTCACCAACCTGCTTAATATTCCCGGTTTTCAGTAAGTGACTAGATTCTATATATATTTATATACTAGTGATTCTCTGCCCGTCCTTTCCACACTTTAGTCTTTAGTCCCAAAATCATTGTCCTTGACCCTCCTCTTATATTCCCTCCCATTGTACAATGATTCACTTATTAATGCCCTTCTCTCTCTGCTCTCCTGCAGCACCATGACAGAAAGAATGATTGTGGATCCCAAATTGCCAACTTCATGTTGCGCCAAAGATTTTTCACTCAGCCCTGGCAGCCAACTTTGACATGAAAAAATCTTGCCCCTTCGCGGATCCCTGGGGGTTAAGAACCAGCTATTCGTCTTTCACGACTGTGGGGCTCCTGTCCCCCTCATGTTCCCTGTACAGACTGGATCGGTTGTCCAGGGCCCCCTCCCGGACCCCTACACTACGCCGCACATGCGCAAAAGGCAGCTGCACCATTTACAAAAGGAGCTGCCTCCGACACACATGCACAAAAGGAGCTGCGCCGCACGTATGCACAAAATGTAGCTGCGCAGGAGATCGCGGGAGAGTAGGGGTCGGGTCCAGCAGGGGCCCATGAGGGGCCTGGGACCACCGGGTTTTTTTCCCAGTGTCCCACCCGGGCCAGTACCGACCCTGTGTACAGAGATGTGGGGGCGAGATTGGCATTCAAAGTCTATGGGAAGTGACTGTTCCCACTGAGTTTATATTCTATAGTCTGAACATTTTTGTTTTACTTGCAGAACGCACTTCGTTTCATGTATTAGAAGCAAGAAAATCTCGTTGCAAAACGACTTCTTCTCCAAGAAAATCCAAGACCCTTTGTAGTTGTGCGCGGAGGAGGCACAGTTGGGGAAAACCAGGGTCATATCTAGAAGCCTCAACCCGCAGATGGAACCAGACATTTTGAGGGCTCACGCATCCCCCCCAGGACTTTTACATCCAAATAAACCCACATTTAAGGGAAGATTTATCACAAGGTTGAGGTTGAATTTCTTGAATTCAAAAAATTTCAATTTCGAGCTATTTTTGTGTGACTCCCTCCCCTCAAATCGCCCAAATTCAATTTGAATTTGAAAAAAAATTGGGAAAAATTTGAATATCTAAATTTATCATGTGACTTCCAATCTTTTGCCATCTAAAACCGTGCCGAATTACTGTTTTACCTTATGAGGGAACCTCTAAACCTATTTTGGAGTCAATTTGTTGGACTTTTGAAAAAATGAAAGTTTTTTTTGGGGAAACTTGTGATCTGAATTATCGTACGATTTGAATTCCCCGAATACAGACCCTATACATATGAAAACAGACCTAATTTAGGCCAAAGAAAAAAAAAACCTTTGACTTAATTTCGGTTGGTCTTTATTGAATTCGAAGTAGAAAGAATTGAAATTTCGACCCTTGATTAAAGTGGGTCCCAGTTTATTTTGTGTATTTTATAGGTGTGAATAGAACGTGTGCCACATGACCAGCAGATATTTTCCCGTATCTAATGTCACCTCATTGTATGTTTATCCCCAGATATTATTCTTCAGATTTACCAGGGCAGGAGATTGAATTTGGAGGTTCTGGACAAAAATTTCAGAGAGAGTGATTCACTGGCAGGTGAGTACTTTCTCTTTGTATTCAGGGTCTGGGCTCTCCATTTATTTATATCTTTATTTCATCTTTTAATACATATACTTGATTTTCCTTTTCTCTTCCCCAATGTCCAAGCTGTAAAATGCAGTTCCACTGTGCTTAAAGAAAGAAATTCATGATAAGGGTAAGTTGAATGCAGCCGGCCTCCCATGCTGATATAGTGTAATAATCCATTCAGTGATTTCCCCTGTATCTGATGGGAACTTGTTGCTGCCTCTCCCCCCTGCAGTGGATCCGGTTGGACAATGTGAAGTCTGGGGAGCTCCATATCAAGGTGGAAACTCTCAAACTTTTTTCAGACCGTGACAAGCTGGAGAAGGTAAAGTCTCTGTTCCTTCTTATCTGACTGCATGGGGAAAGGTTGGGCTCTTTTGCCCTTTAATCCATCTACTTTGTTTGGTTTCCAGGTGTTAAATCTGAACAAAAGGCCGCGGCCCCCTAAGAGTGAGGAGTTGTCATCAGTTGCCCTTTACACCGTCATCCAAAAAGCCAGGGGTCTGCCAGTGATACGGGTGAGTCACAAGTGATGCCTCTCTCTTGGGCACATAATAGTGTAAATCTTCTTATATGAATCTCTCCTGTATTATTCACCTTATTAATCACATCTGTTCTTCTCTAACAGCCGAAGAAATGCAAATTAAACCCACTGGCCACCGTGGAAGTGTCAGTGACAGATACAGTCAAAGAGGACGGGGGTAAGTCGCACATAACAGTGTCCAACCACACAAGGGTTTGGTCTCAAGTTTGTTTGTTTTCACATAAATAATGGGGTGAGGGGTAGGGGCATTTATTTGGAATGATCACTTAGTGCACCATAGACAGTAAAGCAGTGACATACTGTTGTTAGCTGATTGGCAATGGGCAATACCTGATTAAACAATAACACTGATTAAAGCATTAAATCACCAATAATAATTAGCAGACAGATCCAGTTCTCATTTAGAATATCTCTAATTGTTCTTTTTCCAGGCCCAAATAAATTCCGGAGAGCCAGAGTGGAAGGAGAGGTTACAATTCCTCATAAAGGACCCACGCGGCGAGAGAATGCAACTAAATGTGAGTATAAATGTCCTTCCCTTATTGGATCCTTTACTCCTGCAGATCTAGATTGGGGCTTTGCACCTTGTGTGCTGGTTTTGTGTTTCTCTGTCTCCTTCCTTACTGGGTCACTTATACGTGTTCTTTTCACAGGTACTAAATCAGCGCAACAAGGTTCTGGGACACATCTCTGTTTCCCTATCAACACTCATGGCTGCCAAGGATATGACCATGGAGGGCTGGTTCCCTCTTGAGTCCACAGTAAATAACAGCGAGATTTGGCTGAAGCTGCAGCTGATGGTAAGTGACACATGCTATTTACAATAAGGTTCTACCCTTAAAGGGACACTGTTATAATAGTAAGTTGTCTAAAAGGGGAGGATGAGATGTAGAATAAGATTACATTATAGCACATAAGAGAATGGCATTTGTCTCTGCCACAAATTTTCTTAATCCATTGCTGATTGTTTCTTCCCTCAGATTCTTGCCCCTCGCATTTTTCATGTGAAGCGATAGAACCAGAAAGAACTTCCAGAACCCAAATCCTGGACCAAGGAGGAACTGAGGAGGATGAAGAGGAGAAGGAGGAAGGAGGAGGAGGAGGAAGGAGGAGGAGGATTTAGCACAAAGATGAAGCTTTCAGCTTGAGGCAAAGGAGGCTCTGAAGATCCTTGCCCTGATGGACCTTCTGGATCAGGATAAAGGGACCTTCTCTAGCCCTGTGGCAAAGGAGGGTCTGAAGACTCTTAGCTACCTTTTTGCCACCCAAGAATTAAAAAGTATCAAAAGCATTGACTATAAATATAAGCAATTAAAAAATATAAAATTATAAAATGAGTGAGCTTTATTAGTGACTGGGCATAAAGAGGCAGAGTAGGAAGGTTAATTATTTGAAACCATAAAAAATACACAGCTACTTAGAATAAGTCAATGTACAACCATCTAAAATCATGTTTAATGGTGAACTTTCCCTTTAAGGCCATAGGCAGTGACACACGGGAATCACTTGAAAGGGGAAACCTACAAATTTTACTCCATGTGTCTTGGGTCTAAGATGGGTCTATATTCTTTAAGTTGCCCAGCCTGGGAGCCACCTACCTACACACGTGTGGCTGATAGAGCTAATGATTGGCTCTTTACCCCTGTAGCTGGGGCAGGAATATCTAACTGGCGGCTTTCTTTGTGTCCCAATGCCATATTGTGGCCTGTGATGCTGATCAAACCAAAACACAAGGAATACAACAAAATTCTGTTCATAGTCACCTGACTTTTGGTTCAGCACGGAACCCCAAAAAGTAATTTTGCAATCGGTCTGCTATTAACTTTAACACTAGGAGCTGATATATATGAGCTTTCTGACCAATTTATTTTCCCATTTACATTACGAGGTCAAACAATATGGAGAGAGAATTAGGGGCAAGTAAAAAATGTAGAATTTGTTGCTGAGCTCCCCTCCCTAAAGTGTTTTGCCCCTAAACCCCCTGCCCTATAAACACTCCCCCCCCCATGCCTGGTGATTGCTGAGACTAACGGTGGTGTAACCCTACGGGCCATTAAAGTAGAATGGGGCCCCAAAAACTCTAGAACTTTTCCCAAGTGCCGCACTATTGGAGCGCAGTCGGTGTTGGCGTGAGTGTAGGTAACAGTGAATATTGGCTATATGGGGCTCTTATGTATAAAATTATTAGAAAACCGTTAGATAAATATCAAATGCAGAGGCAGCTGTATCCGGGCACACAGAGCATAGCAACACGAGAAAGGAATTGGGGTTACCACCTGTCTGGATCAAAATACAAACCTAATCTTAAATGCAAATGACAATTGGACGAGTCCCTGGCTCAGTATTAGAAAGAGATTGCAATTTGCT
Source organism: Xenopus laevis (assembly GCF_017654675.1). Taxonomy (NCBI): domain Eukaryota; kingdom Metazoa; phylum Chordata; class Amphibia; order Anura; family Pipidae; genus Xenopus; species Xenopus laevis. The sequence continues at coordinate 128,264,192 of NC_054378.1, read as the reverse complement.
TGGCATCTCACAGTCCTGTTCACGCAAATCACTGGAAGGTTAAGGGTAGGGACAACTTCGGGCAACTTCAGAATACAAAGCGATGTGTGTGCCATGCCGCAAGCAACTTTCATTACAGCCGGCGCAAGACAGAGGGAAGGTGTTCGTGGAGATTGATCATCGCAAAGACGAGGCGATTAGTCGCCAGGCGACTAAATCTCCCCGAATGCCCAGTGTGCCCCTACCCTAAGGCTTATGGAGCACCGGGCGTTTTGGCTGCTGCTGGAAAATAGCGACTGGCAGATTCTCAGTCTGGCGCTTGGAGCAGAGACTATTGCTTTGCAAAGGCCACACAGTGCAGAAATACTCCTGGCTTTCCCTCCTCTGGCCTCTCATCGATTCCCGATCCACAGGGCATGTCAGGCAAATTATATTTTAATGATTTATTATAACTGACTTTATTGGGGAGGGGTGATGGTAGGGACAATCTATTATTAACCCCAAACAATGAATTGTTGTAAGCTAACTCAAGCTGCTTCCCTGATCACTCTTGCAATTTTTCAATCACTTTTTTATTCGTTTCTGAGATATTTGCATTTTAGACTGCTAGTATTAGGCTTTGGTGCAACTGAGAGTCAGCACTGCAAGGGTTAAAGGAATTCTGGCGGTGCATAGAAAGTGCCAAGGGGCTGACACTCTGGACCTTCCAAAGAGCTGTGGACAGGCCCGGACTTTGCGAGGTGGCGCCCCCAAGGCCGCAGTGCGGCTGCTTCTTGTGCGTCTCATGGTCTAGCGCTGACCAGCCTGGATCCTCCCCGCACAAGCGCAAGCAAGCGCATTCTCAAGCATTTGAGCTTTGAGTCCCCAGTGCTCCTTAGGAAAGAGACTGGATGGCATGCCGTCCCTATCATTTTGTTGCCCTAGGCCTGGGTCTCGCCACAAATCCGGGCCTGGCTGTTGAGGTGACCCCTGCCTAGCAGTATAAAAGTGCTGAAAACTGCTAATATGGCTGAAAACAGAAAAGGAATGGGAAAATGATGAGAGCACCTACAGTGTAGGGTTGCCATCTATCCGGATTTCTCCCAACAGCCCTGTTTTTGGATGGGTCTGTCCGTACTTCCAAATTAGGAAATCCAGACAGGACATTGAAGTTAATGACACGGCAATTAGCCAATCAATCGCCACATCATCAGCCCTGAACCCCATTATCCACCCTGTCCCCAACACCACTGGCCCGCCCCTGTCATTCGCCCGCCCCCAATTGAAAAGGTATCAACCCTAATACAAAATCATAAAATGCTTCGCTGACAAAAAAAAAAAAAAAAGCACATTTTGAAAACCAAAATCTTACAATGACAGACCTGCAAGTCCAGCCCAGGGAAAATAATGTATGTGTGTATCTATGTCTTTCACACTGGAAAAAAAAACGAAACCCCCCTGCAGGTCTGTCATTGTAGATTTGGGTTTTCAAAATGTGCTTTTTTTTTTTTTTTTGTCAGCGAAGAGCATTTTCTCATGATTTTTGTAAGTAGGGTTGATACCTTTTCAATTGGGGGCGGGCGAATGACAGGGCGGGCCGGTGCCAGTGTGTTGGGGACAGGGTGGATAATGGGTTCAGGGCTGGATGATGTGGGCGATTGATTGGCTAATTGCCGTGTCATTAACTTCAATGTCCTGTCTGGATTTCCTAATTTGGAAGTACGGACAGACCATCCAAAAAAGGGCTGTTGGGAGAAATCCGGATAAGATGGCAACCCTACACTGTAGGTGCTCTCATCATTTTCCCATTCCTTTTCTGTTTTCAGCCATATTAGCAGTTTTCAGCACTTTTATACTGCTAGGCAGGGGTCACCTCAACAGCCAGGCCCGGATTTGTGGCGAGACCAGGCCTAGGCAACAAAATGATAGGGGCGGCATGCCATCCAGTCTCTTTCCTAAGGCACTGGGGACTCAAAGCTCAAATGCTTGAAATGCGCTTGCTTGCGCTTGTGCGGGGAGGATCCAGGCTGGGTCAGCGCGTAGACCATGAGACGCACAAGAAGCAGCCGGCACTGCGGGCCTTGGGGCGCCACCTCGCAAAGTCCGGGCCTGTCCACAGCTCTTTGGTAAGGTCCAGAGTGTCAGCCCCTTGGCACTTTTCTATGCACCGCCAGAATTCCTTTAACCCTTGCAGTGCTGACTCTCAGTTGCACCAAAGCCTAATACTAGCAGTCTAAAAAATGCAAATATCTCAGAAACGAATAAAAAAGTGATTGAAAAATTGCAAGAGTGATCAGGGAAGCAGCTTGAGTTAGCTTTACAACAAATTCATTGTTTGGGGTTAATATAGATTGTCCCCCTACCATCACCCTCCCCAATTAAAGTCAGTTATAATAAATCATTAAATATAATTTGCCTGACATGCCCTGTGGATCGGGAATCGATGAGAAGGCCAGAGGAGGGAAAGCCAGGAGTATTTCTGCACTGTTGTGGCCTTTGCAAAGCAATAGTCTCTGCTCCAAGCGCCAGACTGAGAATCTGCCAGTCGCTATTTTTCAGCAGCAGCCAAAACGCCCGGTGCTCCATAAGCCTTAGGGTAGGGGCACACTGGGCATTGCGGGAGATTTAGTCACCTGGCGACTAATCGCCTCGTCTTTGCGATGATCAATCTCCACGAACACCTTCCCTCTGTCTTGCGCCGGCTGTAATGAACAGTTGCTTGCGGCCATGGCCACACACATCGCTTTGTATTCTGAAGTTGCCGAAGTTGTCCCTACCCTTAACCTTCCAGTGATTTGCGTGAACAGGACTGTGAGATGCCAAGCAAATTGCAATTCTCTTTCTAATTACTGAGCCAGGGACTCGTCAAATTGTCATTTGCATTTAAGATTAGGTTTGTATTTTGATCCAGACAGGTGGTAACCCCAATTCCTTTCTCGTGTTGCTATGCTTCTGTGTGCCGGATACAGCTGCCTCTGCATTTGATATTATCTAACGGTTTTCTAATAATTTTATACATAAGAGCCCCATAGTAGCCAATATTCACTGTTACCTACACTCACGCCAACACCGACTGCCGCTCCAAAATAGTGCGGCACTTGGAAAAGTTCTAGAGTTTTTTTGGGGCCCCATTCTACTTAATGGCCCGTAGGGTTACACCCACCTAGTCAGCAATCCACCAGGCAGGGGGGGGGGAGTGTTTATAGGCAGGGGTTTAGGCAAAACACTTTAGGGAGGGAGCTCAGCAACAAATTCTACATTTTTTACTTGCCCCTAATTCTCTCTCCATATTGTTTGACCTCGTAATTTGTAAATGGGAAAATAAATTGGTCAGGAAGCTCATATATATCAGCTCCTAGTGTTAAAGTTAATAGGCAGACCGATGCAAAATTACTTTTTTGGGGGGGTTCCGTGCTGAAACAAAAGTCAGGTGACTATGAACAGAATTTTGTTGTATTCCTTGTGTTTTGGTTTGATCAGCATCACAGGCCACAATATGGCATTGGGACACAAAGAAAGCCGCCAGTTAGATATTCCTGCCCAGCTACAGGGGTAAAGAGCAATCATTAGCTCTATCAGCCACACGTATGTAGGTAGGTGGCTCCCAGGCTGGGCAACTTAAAGAATATAGACCCATCTTAGAACCCAAGACACATGGAGTAAAATTTGTAGGTTTCCCCTTTCAAGTGATTCCCCGTGTGTCACGCCTATGGCCTTAAAGGGAAAGTTCACCAGTTAAACCATTAAACAGATTTAGATAGGTTGGTGTAACATTTAAGTAAGGCTGTGCTATTTTTATTTTTCATTTGCTAAACCAGAAACTACTCTGCCTTTTATGCCCAGTCACTAATAAAGCTCACTCATTTATAAATTATATTTTTTCTATTGCTTATATTTATGTAATGCAATCTTTTGATATAATTTAGTAAAAAGTAGCTAAAATTAGGTATTAAAGTTCCGAGGGCTTGTGCCATTATCCTGATCCGAAGAGAGTCCATCAGGGCAAGGATCTTCAGAGCCTCCTTTGCCTCAAGCTGAAAGCTTTATTGCTAAATCCTCCTCCTCCTCCTGTCTCCTCCTTCCCTTCTCCTCTTGATCATCAGTTCCTCACCGTCCAGGATTTGGGTTCTGGAAGTTCATGGCTTTCTGTCTATTCACAATGAAAAATATGAGCAAGGAATCTTTGGGAAGAAACAATCGCAATGGATTAAGAAAACTTGTGGCAGAGAATGCAAACCTGATTCTCTTATGTGCATAAAATCTTCTTATCTCTATTTCCCCCCCTCCCCTTTCCTATCACTATTCCCCTGTGTAAGGGTAGAACCTTATTGTAAATAGCATGTGTTCACTTACCAATCAGCTGCAGCTTCAGCCAAATCTCGCTGTTATTTACCTGTGGACTCAAGAGGGAACCAGCCCCTCAAGTCATATCCTTTGGCCCATGAGTGTATAGGAAACAGAAGAGTCCCAGAACCAATGTTGCGCTGTTTACCTAGAACACGACTGTGACCCAAGCACAAATAGTGAGCACTAAGGAAAAGACAGAGAAACCCCAACAAGGCCCAGGTTAAGCCCCAATCTAGATCTGCAGGCAGGAGTAAAGGATTTCCAATAAGGAAGGACATTTACATACTTTAATTCTTTTGCATTCTCTCGCCGCGTGGGTCCTTTATGAGGAATTGTAACCTCTCCTTCCACTCTGGCTCTCCGGAATTTATTTGGGCCTGGAAAAAGAACAATTAGAGATATTCTAAATGAGAACTGGTTCTGTCTGCTAATTATTATTGGTGATTTAATGCTTTAATCAGTGTTATTGTTTAATCAGGTATTGCCCATTGCCAATCAGCTAACAACAGTATGTCACTGCTTTACTGTCTATGGTGCACTAAGTGATCATTCCAAATAAATGCCCCTACCCCTCACCCCATTATTTATGTGAAAACAAACAAACTTGAGACCAAACCCTTGTGTGGTTGGACACTGTTATGTGCGACTTACCCCCGTCCTCTTGACTGTATCTGTCACTGACACTTCCACGGTGGCCAGTGGGTTTAATTTGCATTTCTTCGGCTGTTAGAGAAGAACAGATGTGATTAATAAGGTGAATAATACAGGAGAGATTCATATAAGAAGATTTACACTATTATGTGCCCAAGAGAGAGGCATCACTTGTGACTCACCCGTATCACTGGCAGACCCCTGGCTTTTTGGATGACGGTGTAAAGGGCAACTGATGACAACTCCTCACTCTTAGGGGGCCGCGGCCTTTTGTTCAGATTTAACACCTGGAAACCAAACAAAGTAGATGGATTAAAGGGCAAAAGAGCCCAACCTTTCCCCATGCAGTCAGATAAGAAGGAACAGAGACTTTACCTTCTCCAGCTTGTCACGGTCTGAAAAGAGTTTGAGAGTTTCCACCTTGATATGGAGCTCCCCAGACTTCACATTGTCCAACCGGATCCACTGCAGGGGGAGAGAAGCACAAGTTCCATCAGATACATGGGAAATCACTGAATGATTATTACACTATATCAGCATGGGAGGCGGCTGCATTCACTTACCTTATCAATGAATTTCTTCTTTAGCACATGTGGAACTGCAATTTTACAGCTGGACATTGGGGAAGAGAAAAGGAAAATCAGTATATGTATTAAAAGATGAAATAAAGATAAAATAAATGGAAGCCCAGACCCTGATACAAAGAGAAATACTCACCTGCCCAGTGAATCATCTCTCTGAACATTTTTGTCCAGAACCTCAAATTCAATCTCCTGCCCTGGTAAATCTGAAAATAATATCTGGGGATAAACATACAATGAGGTGACATTAGATACGGGAATATCTGCTGCATGTGGCACACGTCTATTCACACCTATAAAATACACAAATAAACTGGGACCACTTTAATCAAGGGTCGAAATTTCAATTCTTCTACTTCGAATTCATAAAGACCAACCGAAATTAAGTCAAAGGTTTTTTTTTGGCCTAATTAGGTCTGTTTTTATACGAATAGGTCTGTATTCGGGGAATTCAAATCGTACGATCAAATTCAGATCAAAGTTTTCCCCCAAAAAAACTTTCATTTTTCAAAGTCCACAAATTGACTCCAAATAGGTTTAAGGAGGTCCCTCATAGGCTAAAACAGTAATTCGGGCAGGTTTTAGATGGCAAAAGGTTGAAGTCACATGATAAATTTAGATATTCGAATTTTCCAATTTTTTTCAAATTGAATTTGGCGATTCCCTAGTCGAAGTACACATAAAAAGCTCGAAATTGAAATTTTTTGAATTCAAAAATTCACCTCAACCTTTGATAAATCTTCCCCTAAATGTGGGTTTATGTGGATGTAAATCCTGGGGGGGATGCGGTACCTCAAATGTCTGGTTCCACTGCGGGTTGAGGTTCTTAGATATGACCCTGGTTTTCCCAACTGTGCCTCCTCCGCGCACAACTACAAAAGGGTCTGATTTCTTGGAGAAGAAGTCGTTTGCAACGAGATTTCTTGCTTCTAATACATGAATCCGAAGTGCGTTCTGCAAGTAAAACAAAATGTCAGACTATAAACTCAGTGGGAACAGTCACTTCCCATAGACTTTGAATGACACTCTCCCCCCACATCTCTGTACACAGGGTCGGACTGGCCCGGTGGGACACTGGGAAAAAACCTGGTGGGTCCCAGCCCTCATGGGCCCCTGCTGGACCAGACCCCCTCTCCCGATCTCCTGGGCAAAAAAAAATTTGTGGCGCGTTCTCGCTGCTCTTTTTGTGCTTGCATGTGGCACAGCTCCTTTTGTGCATGTGTGTGGAGCAGCTCCTTTTGCACATCTATGGTGCAGCTCCTTTTGCGCATGTGCGGCGTAGTGGTAGGGGTCCGGAGGGGGCCCTGGACAGTCCGACCAGTCTGTACAGGGAAACAGAGGGGGACAGGAGCCCACAGTCGTGAAAGAGAAATACTGGTTCTTACCCAGGGATCCGCGAAGGGCAGATTTTTCATGTCAAAGTTGGCTGCCAGGGGCTGAGTGAAAAATTGGGCGCAACCATGAAGTTGGCAATTTGGTCCACAATCATTCTTTCTGTCATGGTGCTGCAGGAGGCAGAGAGAGAAGGGCATTAATAAGTGAATCATTGTACAATGGGAGGGAAATATAAGAGGAGGGATAAAGGACAATGATTTTGGGATTAAAGACTAAAGTGTGGGAAAGGACGGGCAGAGAATCACTAGTATATAAATATATATAAATCTAGTCACTTACTGAAGACCGGGAATATTAAGCAGGTTGGTGAGTCCTGTCCACTGTAGATGTAACACCTGCAAAAAAAAAGGAAGATCGATGGTGTAAGGGTTAATAAGAAAATAGAATATCTCGGAGATACTAATTGTATTTATAGAGAAATATATATATTTATAGCTGCACAAAGCAACTCCTTATAATACGGACTCACCGGCCGCCGAGGGAAGTAAATGTTCACGGCTTCAGTAAAGGGCACGTCTGGTATCAGCGGAGCCAGAATTATTCGTAATGTTCCCTCCAGCTGTCAGAGGAGAAATGACATTGATTATATGTTCAAGGGCAACACATGGGCACATGTAGAAGGTCAGTATGAGGGTCACTTACCTTCACAGACTTCACTCCGGCCATGATAGTCTTAGATATTCCAACATTAACCATCACCGCTGCGTTGAGACTGTAAATGAGGAGCAAACGGTCAGTGAGTGGGAAGGAAGATTAAAGAGAGGCTTATACACAGGTTGGGAAGGAGACAATATTGACCTGATTTTGAGATCCAGGAGAATCTGCTTCTTCTCTGGATCAGACTGAACTCTCATGTGAGTCACCTGTGGAGCCTGTGGAACAGTCACACAATGGGTTACAATGGGTCTGATGGGAAATCACTGAGCAACATGAGAGACAATTAAATACACGGGACACTTACCTTATTGCCAAAATCAATATCAAAGAAGTGAAAATTGGTTAAATATTTAAATCGGGATCTGATCAGCGGCTGAATTCTCCATCTTAGAAATTTCTCCAGATATTTTGTTATGTACGGCCACGAATTGTTCACTAACTGCCCGGAATGAAAAGAACAGAAGTGGCTCACGTTAGTGTAAGGCAAGAATTCAGCAGCTCACTCCTACTCACACTCACTAACACACTCACTCACTGACACACTCACACTGACACACACTCACTGACACACACACACACTGACACACACACACACTGACACACACACATACCCACGCACACACACAGACACACTGATACTCAATGACACTCACACTGACACAAAGACACTGACATATACACAGACACACATCACACACTCACTGACACACAGAGACACACACGGACACACACACTCACGCTGACACACACTCACTGACACACACCACTGACACACACACTGACAGACATACACACTGACACACAGACTCACTGACACACAGACACACACTCACTGATACACACACTCACTGACACACACACAGACACACATGTAGATCCAGTTAAAGAGTGCCGGTATATCACTTACCACTTGCAGGTACCGGAGTCTCTCAAACTCTCGGTCAGTGACCTGCAAACGAGAGGCACAAGCAAATTAGGTTTCTAATAAAATAATGTAAAGAATCACATGTGACCCTCATTTCTAAATAAAGTGATGAATTAAAGGGAAACTCCACCTAAAACAGTTTTTGCATCATTAGAGAAAATGTCGTTCTGAGGAAGATCCCAATTTACAGTCACTAAAAATCTTCATTAGGTTCAAAGTTTCATGTAAAAGTCTGTTTGTCCCTTTCTGATCTCTGGCTCTCACTTGGGGGTACCGAACATTTGGCTCAACAAGTGCTAAACCACTTTACTTCTCCTTTAACACATTGCAACATTATATTTGTAAAGAAGAACGTTCATAAACAGTTGAGTTTTTGTAAAGTGAGAGGAGGAGGGAGAAGTAACCAAGTCTATGGCATTTTACTGGATACAACCAGGGCTGGCCTGATGAGCTCACAATTCCCAGTTAATATATATATATATACACACACATGTACATGACAAGGCCCAGTATATTTGCTATTTATACTCTCTACCAAAGGAACTTTATCAACATTTGGCCTCTCTAAAACCCAACTGACCAGAAATCTCAACCCAACGGCCACACAATATGTCCGCTCTTAAATCAAAGCTTTTGGGACGGCAGCTTCTCAAATGATAAATTGAATAAATGAGAATCTGCAGTTGTAAAATGGAATGAATTTCCATTGCTAATGCCTGTATTGTGTTATCAGTAATGGGGTGAGACTTACCTTGTGTGGGACCTTTGCCTGTTCCTTGGCTTTGTCCTGACACTTTATTGCTGATGGCTCAGTACTCGGCTTCCAGCATCTGTACAAGATCCACATCACTATTCCTATAATTATATAAAAAAAGCTGACGTCCAAAACTCCCGCAGAGAAGCCTAATAATAGGGTAATGATCCATTTTGTATATGAAAAATTATTTAAAAATATATTTTGATCGGTCATTTTTCAAAAAATTGAGTCAAAAGAACAAGGAATAAAGAGCAAGCTCCTTCCTCCTCGAACTCCTAACTCAGAATGACTGCAAACACCTGACAGCTGTTAAAGCCTGTTTTCATCATTATGACCTCACAATGGTGTTGCCATGGTTACAGAGTCAGCAGATCAAATTACCCATTGTTAGGTCATCCCAAGCGATGATGTCATAATGGATGCAGTTCTCACAGGGAGACAATGCAAAACAAACTGATGACATCATAATGCCTCCTGCAAACTCAAACTGATGACATCATAATGCCTCCTGGAAACTCAATAGCAGCATATATTATCTGTAATATGATTTTGCCCTGATCTGAGGAATTTTTTTTTTTTTTTTTTAAATCTCAAAAATGCAAATAAAATAAATTCAGCAACTAAAACCTGGTGAATGTCTATATAAGTCAATGAACGTTTATTTTCAATATTCCCACTATTTTATAGTTCAAACATTTGAGATTTTTTTTTTAAATGAACGTAATAATGAAAGTTACACAGAATATATGAATATAGTTGCACAAGGGGTGACATTACTCAGGTCCCATCACAATGACAATACTGACTCATTTCAGTTGCCGTGGAAACAATCTCCACGAACAACTTCTTTCTGTCTTGCGCCGGCTGTAATGAAAAGTCGCCTGCGGCATGGCACACGCATCGCTTTGTATTCCGAAGTCGCCTGAAGTCGCCCCTACCCTTAACCTTCCAGTGATTTGCGTGAACAGGACTGTGAGATGCCAAGCAAATCGCAATCTCTTTCTAATACTGAGCCAGGGACTCGTCCAATTGTCATTTGCATTTAAGATTAGGTTTGTATTTTGATCCAGACAGGTGGTAACCCCAATTCTTTTCTCGTGTTGCTATGCTCTGTGTGCCCGGATACAGCTGCCTCTGCATTTGATATTTATCCAAAGGTTTTCTAATAATTTTATACATAAGAGCCCCATATAGCCAATATTCACTGTTACCTACACTCACGCCAACACCGACTGTGCAGCACTTGGGAAAAGTTCTAGAGTTTTTTTAATTGGGGCCCCATTCTACTTTAATGGCCCGTAGGGTTACACCACCATTAGTCTCAGCAATCACCAAGCATGGGGGGGGGGATGTTTGTAGGGCAGGGGGTTTAGTGGCAAAACACTTTAGGGAGGGGAGCTCAGCAACAAATTCTACATTTTTTACTTGCCTCTAATTCTCTCTGGTCGGAAAGCTCACATATATCAGCTCTTAGTGTTAAAGTTAAAAGCAGACCGACTGCAAAATTACTTTTTCGGGGGGTTTCGTGCTGAACCGAAAGTCAGGTGACTATGAACAGAATTTTGTTCTATTCCTTGTGTTTTGGTTTGATCAGCATCACAGGCCACAATATGGCATTGGGACACAAAGAAAGCCGCCAGTTAGATATTCCTGCCCCAGCTACAGGGGTAAAGAGCCAATCATTAGCTCTATCAGCCACACGTGTGTAGGTAGGTGGCTCCCAGACTGGGCAACTTAAAGAATATAGACCCATCTTAGACCCAAGACACATGGAGTAAAATGTGTAGGTTTCCCCTTTTAAGTGATTCCCGTGTGTCACTGCCTATGGCCTTAAAGGGAAAGTTCACCATTAAACATGATTTTAGAAGGTTGTACATTGACTTATTCTAAGTAGCTGTGTATTTTTTATGCTTTCAAATAATTAACCTTCCTACTCTGCCTCTTTATGCCCAGTCACTAATAAAGCTCACTCATTTTATAATTTTATTTTTTTTATTGCTTATATTTATAGTCAATGCCTCTACTTTTTAATTCTTGGGTGGCAAAAAGGTAGCTAAGAGTCTTCGGACCCTCCTTTGCCACAGGGCTAAGGAAGGTCCCTTTATCCTGATCCAGAAGGTCCATCAGGGCAAGGATCTTCAGAGCCTCCTTTGCCTCAAGCTGAAAGCTTCATCTTTGTGCTAAATCCTCCTCCTCCTCCTTCTCCTCCTCCTCCTCCTCTTCATCCTCCTCAGTTCCTCCTTGGTCCAGGATTTGGGTTCTGGAAGTTCTTTCTGGTTCTATCGCTTCACATGAAAAATGCGAGGGGCAAGAATCTGAGGGAAGAAACAATCAGCAATGGATTAAGAAAACTTGTGGCAGAGACAAATGCCATTCTCTTATGTGCTATAATGTAATCTTATTCTACATCTCATCCTCCCCTTTTAGACAACTTACTATTATAACAGTGTCCCTTTAAGGGTAGAACCTTATTGTAAATAGCATGTGTCACTTACCATCAGCTGCAGCTTCAGCCAAATCTCGCTGTTATTTACTGGGGACTCAAGAGGGAACCAGCCCTCCATGGTCATATCCTTGGCAGCCATGAGTGTTGATAGGGAAACAGAGATGTGTCCCAGAACCTTGTTGCGCTGATTTAGAACCTGTGAAAAGAACACGTATAAGTGACCCAGTAAGGAAGGAGACAGAGAAACACAAAACCAGCACACAAGGTGCAAAGCCCCAATCTAGATCTGCAGGAGTAAAGGATCCAATAAGGGAAGGACATTTATACTCACATTTAGTTGCATTCTCTCGCCGCGTGGGTCCTTTATGAGGAATTGTAACCTCTCCTTCCACTCTGGCTCTCCGGAATTTATTTGGGCCTGGAAAAAGAACAATTAGAGATATTCTAAATGAGAACTGGTTCTGTCTGCTAATTATTATTGGTGATTTAATGCTTTAATCAGTGTTATTGTTTAATCAGGTATTGCCCATTGCCAATCAGCTAACAACAGTATGTCACTGCTTTACTGTCTATGGTGCACTAAGTGATCATTCCAAATAAATGCCCCTACCCCTCACCCCATTATTTATGTGAAAACAAACAAACTTGAGACCAAACCCTTGTGTGGTTGGACACTGTTATGTGCGACTTACCCCCGTCCTCTTGACTGTATCTGTCACTGACACTTCCACGGTGGCCAGTGGGTTTAATTTGCATTTCTTCGGCTGTTAGAGAAGAACAGATGTGATTAATAAGGTGAATAATACAGGAGAGATTCATATAAGAAGATTTACACTATTATGTGCCCAAGAGAGAGGCATCACTTGTGACTCACCCGTATCACTGGCAGACCCCTGGCTTTTTGGATGACGGTGTAAAGGGCAACTGATGACAACTCCTCACTCTTAGGGGGCCGCGGCCTTTTGTTCAGATTTAACACCTGGAAACCAAACAAAGTAGATGGATTAAAGGGCAAAAGAGCCCAACCTTTCCCCATGCAGTCAGATAAGAAGGAACAGAGACTTTACCTTCTCCAGCTTGTCACGGTCTGAAAAGAGTTTGAGAGTTTCCACCTTGATATGGAGCTCCCCAGACTTCACATTGTCCAACCGGATCCACTGCAGGGGGAGAGAAGCACAAGTTCCATCAGATACATGGGAAATCACTGAATGATTATTACACTATATCAGCATGGGAGGCGGCTGCATTCACTTACCTTATCAATGAATTTCTTCTTTAGCACATGTGGAACTGCAATTTTACAGCTGGACATTGGGGAAGAGAAAAGGAAAATCAGTATATGTATTAAAAGATGAAATAAAGATAAAATAAATGGAAGCCCAGACCCTGATACAAAGAGAAATACTCACCTGCCCAGTGAATCATCTCTCTGAACATTTTTGTCCAGAACCTCAAATTCAATCTCCTGCCCTGGTAAATCTGAAAATAATATCTGGGGATAAAACATACAATGAGGTGACATTAGATACGGGAATATCTGCTGCATGTGGCACACGTCTATTCACACCTATAAAATACACAAAATAAACTGGGACCACTTTAATCAAGGGTCGAAATTTCAATTCTTCTACTTCGAATTCATAAAGACCAACCGAAATTAAGTCAAAGGTTTTTTTTTGGCCTAATTAGGTCTGTTTTTATACGAATAGGTCTGTATTCGGGGAATTCAAATCGTACGATCAAATTCAGATCAAAGTTTTCCCCCAAAAAAACTTTCATTTTTCAAAGTCCACAAATTGACTCCAAATAGGTTTAAGGAGGTCCCTCATAGGCTAAAACAGTAATTCGGCAGGTTTTAGATGGCAAAAGGTTGAAGTCACATGATAAATTTAGATATTCGAATTTTCCAATTTTTTTCAAATTGAATTTGGGCGATTCCCTAGTCGAAGTACACATAAAAAAGCTCGAAATTGAAATTTTTTGAATTCAAAAATTCACCTCAACCTTTGATAAATCTTCCCCTAAATGTGGGTTTATGTGGATGTAAATCCTGGGGGGGATGCGGTACCTCAAATGTCTGGTTCCACTGCGGGTTGAGGTTCTTAGATATGACCCTGGTTTTCCCAACTGTGCCTCCTCCGCGCACAACTACAAAAGGGTCTGATTTCTTGGAGAAGAAGTCGTTTGCAACGAGATTTCTTGCTTCTAATACATGAATCCGAAGTGCGTTCTGCAAGTAAAACAAAATGTCAGACTATAAACTCAGTGGGAACAGTCACTTCCCATAGACTTTGAATGACACTCTCCCCCCACATCTCTGTACACAGGGTCGGACTGGCCCGGTGGGACACTGGGAAAAAACCTGGTGGGTCCCAGCCCTCATGGGCCCCTGCTGGACCAGACCCCCTCTCCCGATCTCCTGGGCAAAAAAAAAATTTGTGGCGCGTTCTCGCTGCTCTTTTTTGTGCTTGCATGTGGCACAGCTCCTTTTGTGCATGTGTGTGGAGCAGCTCCTTTTGCACATCTATGGTGCAGCTCCTTTTGCGCATGTGCGGCGTAGTGGTAGGGGTCCGGAGGGGGCCCTGGACAGTCCGACCAGTCTGTACAGGGAAACAGAGGGGGACAGGAGCCCACAGTCGTGAAAGAGAAATACTGGTTCTTACCCAGGGATCCGCGAAGGGCAGATTTTTCATGTCAAAGTTGGCTGCCAGGGGCTGAGTGAAAAATTTGGGCGCAACCATGAAGTTGGCAATTTGGTCCACAATCATTCTTTCTGTCATGGTGCTGCAGGAGGCAGAGAGAGAAGGGCATTAATAAGTGAATCATTGTACAATGGGAGGGAAATATAAGAGGAGGGATAAAGGACAATGATTTTGGGATTAAAGACTAAAGTGTGGGAAAGGACGGGCAGAGAATCACTAGTATATAAATATATATAAATCTAGTCACTTACTGAAGACCGGGAATATTAAGCAGGTTGGTGAGTCCTGTCCACTGTAGATGTAACACCTGCAAAAAAAAAGGAAGATCGATGGTGTAAGGGTTAATAAGAAAATAGAATATCTCGGAGATACTAATTGTATTTATAGAGAAATATATATATTTATAGCTGCACAAAGCAACTCCTTATAATACGGACTCACCGGCCGCCGAGGGAAGTAAATGTTCACGGCTTCAGTAAAGGGCACGTCTGGTATCAGCGGAGCCAGAATTATTCGTAATGTTCCCTCCAGCTGTCAGAGGAGAAATGACATTGATTATATGTTCAAGGGCAACACATGGGCACATGTAGAAGGTCAGTATGAGGGTCACTTACCTTCACAGACTTCACTCCGGCCATGATAGTCTTAGATATTCCAACATTAACCATCACCGCTGCGTTGAGACTGTAAATGAGGAGCAAACGGTCAGTGAGTGGGAAGGAAGATTAAAGAGAGGCTTATACACAGGTTGGGAAGGAGACAATATTGACCTGATTTTGAGATCCAGGAGAATCTGCTTCTTCTCTGGATCAGACTGAACTCTCATGTGAGTCACCTGTGGAGCCTGTGGAACAGTCACACAATGGGTTACAATGGGTCTGATGGGAAATCACTGAGCAACATGAGAGACAATTAAATACACGGGACACTTACCTTATTGCCAAAATCAATATCAAAGAAGTGAAAATTGGTTAAATATTTAAATCGGGATCTGATCAGCGGCTGAATTCTCCATCTTAGAAATTTCTCCAGATATTTTGTTATGTACGGCCACGAATTGTTCACTAACTGGATGAAAAGAACAGAAGTGGCTCATGTTAGTGTAAGGCAAGAATTCAGCAGCTCACTCCTACTCACACTCACTGACACACTCACTGACACACACACACACACTGACACACACTCACTGACACACACACACACATACCCACACAGACACACTGATTCTCAATGACACTCACACTGACACACAGACACTGACATATACACAGACACACATCACACACTCACTGACACACAGAGACACACACACGGACACACATCACTGACACACACACATACACAGACACACACTCACTGACAGACACACACGCTGACACACACACTCACTGACACACAGACACACACTCACTGACACAAACACTGAGATACACAGACATACTCACTGACACACACTGACACACATGCTGACACACACTGACAGACACACACGCTGACACACACACTCACTGACACACAGACACACACAGACTCACACACACTGACACACTCACTGACACACACACACAGACACTGACATACACAGACACACACGCTGACACACACACACTGACACACACACACACACACACACACAGACACACATGTAGATCCAGTTAAAGAGTGCCGGTATATCACTTACCACTTGCAGGTACCGGAGTCTCTCAAACTCTCGGTCAGTGACCTGCAAACGAGAGGCACAAGCAAATTAGGTTTCTAATAAAATAATGTAAAGAATCACATGTGACCCTCATTTATGAGTAAAGTGATGAATTAAAGGGAAACTCCATCTAAAATAGTTTTTGCATCATTAGAGAAAATGTCGTTCTGAGGAAGATCCCAATTTACAGCCACTAAAAATCTTCATTGGGTTCAAAGTTTCATGTAAAAGTCTGTTTGTCCCTTTCTGATCTCTGGCTCTCACTTGGGGGTACCGAACATTTGGCTCAACAAGTGCTAAACCACTTTACTTCTCCTTTAACACATTGCAACATTATATTTGTAAAGAAGAACATTCATAAACAGTTGAGTTTTTGTAAAGTGAGAGAGGAGGAGGGAGAAGTAACCAAGTCTATGGCATTTTACTGGATACAACCAGGGCTGGCCTGATGAGCTCACAATTCCCAGTTAATATATATATATATATACACACACATGTACATGACAAGGCCCTGTATATTTGCTATTTATACTCTCTACCAAAGGAACTTTATCAACATTTGGCTTCTCTAAAACCCAACTGACCAGAAATCTCAACCCAACGGCCACACAATATGTCTGCTCTTAAATCAAAGCTTTTGGGACGGCAGCTTCTCAAATGATAAATTGAATAAATGAGAATCTGCAGTTGTAAAATGGAATGAATTTCCATTGCTAATGCCTGTATTGTGTTATCAGTAATGGGGTGAGACTTACCTTGTGTGGGACCTTTGCCTGTTCCTTGGCTTTGTCCTGACACTTTATTGCTGATGGCTCAGTACTTGGCTTCCAGCATCTGTACAAGATCCACATCACTATTCCCATAATTATATAAAAAAAGCTGACGTCCAAAACTCCAGCAGAGAAGCCTAATAATAGGGTAATGATCCATTTCGTGTATGAAAAATGATTTAAAAATATATTTTGATCGGACATTTTAAAAAAATTGAGTTAAAAGAACAAGGAATAAAGAGCAAGCTCCTTCCTCCTCGAACTCCTAACTCAGAATGACTGCAAACACCTGACAGCTGTTAAAGCCTGTTTTCATCATTATTACCTCACAATGGTGTTGCCATGGTTACAGAGTCAGTAGATCAAATTACCCATTGTTATGTCATCCCAAGCGATGATGTCATAATGGATGCTGTTTTCACAGGGAGACAATGCAAAACAAACTGATGACATCATAATGCCTCCTGCAAACTCAATAGCAGCATATATTATCTGTAATATGATTTTGTCCTGATCTGAGGAATTTTTCTTTTTTTTTTTTTTAAATCTCAAAAATGCAAATAAAATAAATTCAGCAACTAAAACCTGGTGAATGTCTATATAAGTCAATGAACGTTTATTTTCAATATTCCCACTATTTTATAGTTCAAACACTTGAGATTTTTTTTTTTGTAAATGAACGTAATAATGAAAGTTACACAGAATATATGAATATAGTTGCACAAGAGGTTGACATTACTCAGGTCCCATCACAATGACAATACCGACTCATTTCAGGACAATTTGGTTGCCGTGGCAACAATACATCTCATTATGGCTCCTGTTTCTGGACACATTCCGGGAATGATGCATTAACCCTTTGCCCTGTTGCCTTGGAGACCATTACAGTAACAAAGTACAATTCTGTTCTCTGCAAACTGTGACACCCAAATAGTTTAATAAGACATTCTGGCAAATGAAATAACTGTAACATGGGACTTGGTGGAGGAATTATCAGTTGCTCATTCAGAGCCATAATGTTACTAATATACTAAGCACAATTCAGCAGTAACAGTCCCTAAGTTTATAACTGTACATTTTTGGCAGTTGAGGTCCTTTAACGGATAAGTAAACCTTTAGATAAGAGTCCTGCAGCGGGTCCCTTAGATTTCCAAAGTCACCCGAATTTGCCTCACGAGGAAACTTTGGGTGATTTCGGAAATCGAAACGACGCGAGTGCATAGGCGCTGGCGTTTTCTCATTACAGCAGATCGGGAGATTATCCCCGCAGAAGAGGTGATTAGTCACCAGGCGACTAAATCTCCCCAAATCTTCCCGTGTGTTAGCTCCCTTAAAATAAGTGAATGTAAAATTGATGAGGGTTCTATTCTAAGCACTTCTGTAATTTACATTCATTATTTGTTTTCTTTTTATTCCAAGATATTAAGGGATACATGTACTCTTAATATGAATTGGTGCCGCTGTTGTAACAAAATTCATTCATATTAAAAGCACATGTACCCCTTAATATCTTGGAGTAAAAAGAAAATAAATTACAAATATAAATGACAAAAGTGCTAAGAATAGCCCCCTCTTTAGTTTTACATTCATATATAAGCATATGCATGAACAGATAATAAAGCAATCATTATTTTCAGTATAAAGTTCTACATTCACTTATTTTAAAGGTTTACTTATCCTTTAACAACGACTGGCCAATAAAATTTGGCACAGAAATATTGGGGTGGGTTACGGGGTCTGCACTGCATTTTGGATCTGTAGTTCTATAACCTTGGAGATTAGAGGGCGTCACAAAAACATGACATTGACAAGACACAGGTAAATAAGCAGCTAAAGTCCATTGGGTTTATTATACAATTCATTGCAGCATCATTCCTGGGGCTCACAGGGCCGGATTTACATAGGGGGCGCCCCTAGGCCCACTACCGTTCGTCACCCCTGTCGCCTCCAGGGGGACAGGAGCAATGGGGATTGGCGCACGGGGAATTAAATAAATGATTGTCTCTCCAGCGCATCCCCAGTGTTTTTGAACCAATGTGGGTGAGGTTGGGCAGCATGCCGCCCCCCTAAAATCCTGCCGCCCTAGGCCCGGGCCTTGGTGGCCTTTCCACAAATCCGGGCCTGGGGTCTCATCAAGCACATACACAGTGACTGTAAAACACAAGTATGGAAATCACCGGCACATTCAGAGCATCCGGTCGGTGTATTGGGGATAAGAAACAACGCCATTCCTGCTATAAAATGTATCTCTCACAATCTTGCACCTTCCATGGATCGGAGACTTAACTTCGTTCACCATATCATCTGCAACAGAAAGATTAGATGTCATTGACATGGGAGTGTTCAGGCCAGCACTTGTCTTAGGGGTTTCAAATAATGATGGGCCCTAAGTCACATGGGGCCCTTAATACAGCATCCGAGTTGTAGGTAGGAAGAGTGTGCATTGGCATATATAGCAAACTGTAGGACACAATAGTGACAGACTTGCATGCAAACACTAGGACAAGAGAGACAGTAGGACAAGATGGAGACAGTAGGACAAGATGGAGACAGTAGGACAAGATGGAGACAGTAGGACAGTAGGACACAGGGAGACAGTAGGACAAGATGGAGACAGTAGGACAAGATGGAGACAGATGGAGACAGTAGGACAGTAGGATGGAGACAGAGGAACAATAAGAAGACACTAGGACAAGAGAGACAATAGAGTAAGAGAGAGACAGTAGGACAAGAAGGATTCAGTTGGGCAAGATGAAGAAAGCAGAGCAATATGAGACAGCAGGGTAAGGTGGAGAGAGAAGGGCAAGATGGAGACAGTAGGACAAGATGGAGACAGTAGGACAAGATGGGACAGTGGGACAAGATGGAGACAGTAGGACAAGATGGAGACAGTGGGACAGACAGTGGGACAAGATGGAGACAGTAGACATGGAGACAGTGGGACAAGATGGACAGTAGGACAAGATGGAGACAGTGGGACAAGATGGAGACAGTAGGGCAAGATGGAGACAGTAGGACAAGATGGAGACAGTGGGACAAGATGGAGACAGTAAGTATAACCTTAAACAATACAACCTGCACTGATTATGATTTATTAATTTTTTCACTTTATAGACAGGCAGGATAGACAAGTTTAAGGGGCAAATTCACTAAATGCCGAAGCGCCTAACGCTAGCGTGAATTCGCCAGCGTTGGGCATTTTCGGTAATTCGCTGATTCACTAACAAACGCTGGCGTAAATTCGCTAGTGTTACTTCGCACCCTTACGCCTGGCGAATTTGCGCAACGGACGTAACTACGCAAATTCACTTACGCCACCTCAGACCAGGCGAAGCGCAATAGAGTAGATAGGGATTGCTTCAAAAAAAGTTAAAAATTTTTCTAAATCCCAAAAAACGCTGGCGTTTTTTCATTTTTTATGGGTGATAGGCTGAAAAAGATCTAAAAATATTTTGGGGCTCCCCTCTTTCCCCCCTACATTTCCTAACTCATGGCACCTTAACTATACAGTGGGCACATGTGTAGGGCAAAATAAAAATTTTATTTGCTGTTTTGAAGGTTTCCCAGACTTGTGTAGTTCTGCTACATATTCCTCCATTGTAACTTGAAATTGGCGCCGTATGCAAATTAACCATCGCTATCGTAACTTCGCTTTGCTTGGCGAATTAACGCTAGCGCAACTTCGCAACCTTACGCTACCCCTGAGCGCAACTTCGGATTTTAGTGAATATACGGAGCGCTGGCGACAATACGCCTGGTGAAGTGCGGCGAAGCGGACCTATGAATCTTAGTGAATGTCCCACTAAGAGTTTTTCTGTACATACCTAGTCTCCAGCCATACTCCCAGGAGGACAGAACTGGATGAGGATATTTCTCCTCTGGGATAAACTCCTTCCTCTTCTCAGATACAGGGACCTGCCTTTGCCCTCCTTGGAGAAGCCATCATAGAGTAAACTGGAGGTGTGCGGCGAGGCAACTCTCATCTCCCCCAACTCCCCTTCTTCTGGGAGGCCACAGGCCGGCTCCTACACTTCTGCTTTCCTGGGGACATGAATAGGCGCTCAGCGGGTGGTCTTAATTATTAGGAAGAGACCCTTCTTTTCCTCTTCCTGCTCTTCTCCTGGAAGTTCTGTGGATGCTCCTGTTTGTATCTCAGCTTCCAGTACATCCTGGAGGCCGTTTCCTTCGCAATCATCTCCTTCCAGCAGTTCTGGTTCCTGGTATTGAGCAGGTCCATCATCCTCGGCACCTGAGTAGCTTATGTAATAAAGCCCTTAATTTGCTGGGGAGGTGGATGGGATCCAAGAGAGAGAAAGCAAGTGACTTGTGCAATGGGATAAACAGGTCTGCTGCTCAGAGTGGAGTTTACTGTGTGTCTCCTGGAAGACTGATACTGGAGTGAAACAGGAGGAGGAGTTGGAGGGACAAGGACTCGACATGAAATCACACTTGACTGTCAACACACTGCTCCAACACCTCTACATATTGCACAACAAACATGAGAGGGTTTTCTATAGTAAGGCTTGTGCCCAGGGGCATGTCTGGTGGTGTAAAATCACTTCTGATAGCCTTATCATTTACAGTAGGGGTACATTATCCCTTATAATATATGAGTGATACTCAGAGTTCCCTGTATAACTCAGCCTGCAGCCTTGTGCCTTTATATGGTCAGTGACTTCTAATATCCTTATCATTTACAGTAGGGGTACATTATCCCTTATAATACATGAGTGATACTCAGAGTTCCCTGTATAACTCAGCCTGCAGCCCTGTGTCTTTATATGGTCACAGAACAATCCCTTAGTGACTTCTAATATCCTTATAATTTACAGCAGGGGGTACATTATCCCTTATAATACATGAGTGATACTCAGATTTCCCTGTATAATTCAGCCTGTAGCCTTGTGCCTTTATATGGTCACAGAACAACCCCTCAGTGACTTCTAATATCCTTATCATTTACAGTAGGGGTACATTATCCCTTATAATACATGAGTGATACTCAGCGTTCCCTGTATAACTCAGCCTGCAGCCTTGTGCCTTTATATGGTCACAGAACAACCCCTCAGTGACTTCTAATATCCTTATCATTTACAGTAGGGGGTACATTATCCCTTATAATACATGAGTGATACTCAGAGTTCCCTGTATAACTCAGCCTGCAGCCTTGTGCCTTTATATGGCCACAGAACAACCCCTCAGTGACTTCTAATATCCTTATCATTTACAGTAGGGGTACATTATCCTTATAATACATGAGTGATACTCAGAGTTCCCTGTATAACTCAGGCAGCCTGTTCTTTATATTCACAGACAACCTCACACTTCTAATACTTATTAGTGTACATATCCCTTAATATGAGTGATACTCAGAGTGAAACCAACTGCACTTGTCCCAATGGCAGAACATCATAACTAATATCCTTATCATTTACAGTAGGGGGTACATTATCCCTTATAATACATGAGTGATACTCAGAGTTCCCTGTATAATCAGCCTGCAGCCTTGTGCCTTTATATGGTCACAGAACAACCCCTCAGTGACAATATCCTTATCATTACATAGGGGTACTTCCCCTTATACATAGTGATACTCAGATTCCCTGTAAACTAGTGCAGCCTGTGTTTAACACACAATAGTGACTTCTATATCCTTTCATTTACAGTAGGGGTACATTATCCCTTATAATAATGAGTGATACTCAGAGTTCCCTGTATACTCAGCCTGCAGCCTTGTGCCTTTATATGGTCACAGAACAACCCTCAGTGACTTCTAATATCCTTATCATTTACAGTAGGGGTACATTATCCCTTATAATACATGAGTGATACTCAGAGTTCCCTGTAAATCAGCCTGCAGCCTTGTGCTTTATATGGTCACAGAACAACCCCTCAGTGACTTCTAATATCCTTATCATTTACAGTAGGGGTACATTATCCCTTATAATACATGAGTGATACTCAGAGTTCCCTGTATAATACTCAGCCTGCAAGCCTTGTGCCTTTATATGGTCACAGAACAACCCTCAGTGACTTCTAATATCCTTATCATTTACAGTAGGGGTACATTATCCCTTATAATACATGAGTGATACTCAGAGTTCCCTGTATAACTCAGCCTGCAGCCTTGTGCCTTTATATGGTCACAGAACAACCCCTCAGTGATTTTCTAATTCCTTATCATTTACAGTAGGGGGTACTTTATCCCCTTATAATACATGAGTAATACTCAGAGTTCCCTGTATAACTAGCCTGCAGCCGTTGTGGCTTTAAAAATTGGTCACAGAACAACCCCTTTAGTGACTTCTTTATTCCTTTTTCATTTACAGTAGGGGGTAATTATTCCCTAATAATACACGAGTAAATACTCAGAGTTCCCTGTATCCAGTACTAGGCCTGCACCCGCTTTATATGGTCACAAGAACAACCCCCCAGTGGACTTCTAATATCCTTATCATTACAGTAGGGGGTACATTATCCTTTTTAATACATGAGTTGGATACTCAGAGTTCCTGTATAACTCACCCCTGCAGCCTTTTTTGCCTTTATATGGTCACGAAAAACTCCTTAGTGACTTCCTAATATCCTTAATCCATTTACAGTAGGGGGTAATTATCCCTTATAATACCCTCAGTGACTCTTATATCCTTATCATTTACAGTAGGGGGTACATTTTTCCCTTATAATACATGAGTGTTACTCAGAGTTCCCTGTTTTATTTCAGCCTGCAGCCTTGTGTTTTTTAATATGGTCACAGAACAACTCCTTAGTGATTCTTAATACCCTTATCATTTACAGTTAGGGGGTACTTTATCCCTTATAATACAGAGTGATAACTCAAGAGTTCCGGTTAAATCAGCCTGCAGCCTTGTCCTTTTAATGGTCACAGACAAACCCTCCAGTGTTTAAAAATCCTTATCATTTAAAAGTGGGGGGTAATTACCCTTTAATACAGAGTGATACTCAGAGTTCCTGTATAAGTCAGCTGCAGCTTGTGGCCTTTATAGGTCACAGAACAACCTCAGTACTTTAAATATCCTTATCATTTACAGTAGGGGTACATTATTTTAATACATGAGTGATACTCAGAGTCCCTGAATAAGTAGGCCTGCAGCCTTTGGGGTGCCTTATATGGTCCACAGAACAACCCCTCAGTGACTTTCTAATATCTTATCATTTACATGGGGGGTACATTATCCCTTTAATACAGAGTGATACCAGAGTTCCCTGTATAAGTTCAGCCTGCAGGCCCTTTGCCTTTATAGGTCACAGAACACCCCTCGTGACTTCTAATATCCTTAATCATTTACAGTAAGGGGTACATTATCCCTAATAATACACGATGATACCCCCAGAGTTCCCTTATCCAGAAAACTCAGCCTTTGCAGCCTTGGGTGCCTTTATATGGTCACAGAAAACCCCTCCAGTGACTTCTAATACCCTTTATCATTTCAGTAGGGGGTAATTATCCCTTATAAATACAGGGAGTGATACCAGAGTTCCCCTGAAATAACTCAGCCTGCACCCTTTGGGTGCCTTTTTATTGGTTCACAGAACACCCTTAGGGGACTTTTTAAAATATCCTTATCAATTTACAGTGGGGGGAATTTAAATCCCTTATAATCCCCTCAGTGACTTCTTATATCCTTTCATTTAACAAGGGGGTACATTATCCTTAAAAATAATGGTGTTATCAGAGTTCCTGTAAAAACTCAGCCTGCAGCCTTGTTCTTTATAGGGTCCCAGAAACAACTCCTTAGTGACTTCTTATAATCCTTATCATTTACAGTGGGGGGACATTATCCCTTATATACATGATGATACTCAGAGTTCCGTATAATCAGCCTCAGCCTTGTCCCTTTATATGGTCACAGAACAATTTCCTCATGACCTTCTAATATCTTATCATTTTACAGTAGGGGGTACATTACCCCCTTAAAATTTACACGAGTGATACTCAGTTTTTTTCCCTTATAAGTCAGCCTGCGCCTTGGTGCCTTTATTGGCACAGAAACCCTCATTTGACTTCTAATATCCTTATCATTTACAGTAGGGTACATTATCTTATAAACATGAGGATACTCAAGAGTTCCCTGTATAAGTCAGCTGCAGCCTTGTCCCTTTATATGGTCACAGAAAAACCCCTAGTGACTTCTAAATATCTTATAAAAATTTACAGTGGGGGGGAAACATTATCCCTTCTAATAATGAGTGATACTCAGAGTTTCCTGTATAATTTTTTTTCCCCCCAAAGCCTGCAGCCTTTGTGCCTTTTAAATAGGGTCACAGAAAACCCTTTATGACTTCTAATACCCTTTATCTTTTACAGTGGGGGGGTAAAACCCATTATCCCCTTATAATTTTACAAATGGGGGAATTCCCCTTTTCAGAATTTTGGCCCTGTTAACCACCCCTGCGCCTTGTGCCTTTATATGGCCAGAAACCCTTTATGACTTCTTAATATCCTTATCTTTTAAACAGTAGGGGGTAAAAATTATCCTTTATAATACATGAGTGATACTCAGAGTTCCCTGTATAACTCAGCCTGCAGCCTTGTGCCTTTAATGGTCACAGAACACCCTCAGTGAACTTCTAATAATCCTTATCTTTTACAGTGGGGGTACATTATCCTTTAATACAGAGTGTACTCAAGATTTCCCCTGTAAAGTCAGCCTGCAACCTTGTGCCTTTAATATGGTCACAGAACAACCCTCAGTGACTTCTAATATCCTTATTTTTAAACGAAAAGGGGTACTTATCTTTAATTGAGTGATACTCAGGTTCCCTGTATAAGTCTAGCCTGAAACCCTTTGTGTTTTTATATGGTCACAGAACACCCTTAAAGTGACTCTAATATCCTTATCTTTTACAGTAAGGGGGTACATTATCCCTTTAATACAGGGGATACTCAGAGTTCCCTGTTATAATCAGCTGCAGCCTTGTCCCTTTTTATATGGTCACAGAAAAAACTCCTTAGTGACTTTAATATCCTTATCATTTACAGTAGGGGGTACATTATCCCTTATAATACCCTCAGTGACTTTTTACCCCCCTTATCATTTACAGTGGGGGGGTACTTTAAATCCCTTAAAATACATGAGTGGTATAACTCAGCCTGCAGCCTTTGCCTTTATATGGCCACAGAACAAAACCCCTCAGTGACTTCTATATCCTTATCATTTACAGTAGGGGGTACATTATCCCTTAAAATACATGAGTGATACTCAGAGTTCCCCTGTATAACTCAGCCTGCAGCCTTGTGCCTTTATATGGTCACAGAACAACCCCTCAGTGACTTCTAATATCCTTATTCATTTACAGGTAGGGGGTACATTATCCCTTATAATACATGAGTGATACTCAGAGTTCCCTGTATAACTCAGCCTGCAGCCTTGTGCCTTTATATGGTCACAGAACAACTCCTTAGTGACTTCTTATATCCTTATCATTTACAGTAGGGGGTACATTATCCCTTATAATACATGAGTGATACTCAGAGTTCCCTGTATAACTCAGCCTGCAGCCTTGTGCCTTTATATGGTCACAGAACAATCCCTCAGTGACTTCTAATATCCTTATCATTTACAGTAGGGGGTACATTATCCCTTATAATACACGAGTGATACTCAGAGTTCCCTGTATAACTCAGCCTGCAGTCTTGTGCCTTCATATGGTCACAGAACAACCCCTCAGTGACTTCTAATATCCTTATCATTTACAGTAGGGGGTAGGGATGTAGCGAACGGCGGAAAAAATGTTCGCGAACATATTCGCGAACTTGCGTCAAAAATGCGAACGGTTCGCGAACCCCATAGACTTCAATTGGAAGGCGAATTTTAAAAGCTAGAAAAGACATTTCTGGCCAGAAAAATGATTTTAAAGTTGTTTAAAGGGTGCAACGACCTGGACAGTGGCATGCCAGAGGGGGATCAAGGGCAAAAAATGTATCTGAAAAATACATTGTTGACACAGCGCTGCGTTTTTGCTGTAAAGGGCAGAAATCACACTACGTCACTCAGGTGATGTTTCTGGACACGGAATGTGAAAAAGCTCACACAGCGAGGTGGCACTTGGTTAAAGACTGGGCAAACAATGCCTGCAAGGGCAACGTATACAGTAGTGGATACGGAATATATTATTGCTGCTGTATCACTCAGGTGATGTTTACGGACACAGAATTATTATTGTTATTTAGACAGAATGTGAAAAAGCTCACACAGCTAGGTGGCACTTGCATACCTCCCAACTGTCCCTCTTTTGACCACTCAACCCCCTGTCCCTCTTTTGTACTGGAAAGTCCCTCTTTTCTCTGAACTGAACAGCTAACTTAATTAGCTTTTGGCAAAGAGCTCAGAACAGCTAACAGGTGCAAATAAGATACTTTGTAACAATTTTGACTCTGGTTGGTGCTGGTAGTGGTGAACTACTAGGAGGAGCAGCACACCAGTCCCACTCCCCAACACAGCTAGACTAATAGCACTGGGCTCTTATAGTAGCAAAGTAAAAAAACAAAAAAGAAAATAAAAGCAGTCCTTACAAGGACTATTGGGTTACAGGCAGCAGTCAGCAGATGAGAGATCAGCAGCAGGACAGCTGCCCACAGCAGCTACATACAGAGCACTGCAGTAGAAGGTAGATTACTAGCCAGCAAAGCTACCTAACCTAAAATGTCCCTCAAATCCCTGCAGAGTTCTGTCCCTACAATACAGAGCAGTATCAAGTAGATTACTAGCCAGCAAAGTTACTATCAACTGTCCCTCAAATCACTAACCAGCTCTCTCCCTACACTAGCTCTTCCAAGCACACACAGGCAGAATGAAAAAACGCTGCAGGGCTTCAGTTTATATATGGAAGGAGAGTGGTCCAGGGGGTGTAGGGGTGGTCCAGGAGGGAGAGCTTCCTGATTGGCTGCCATGTATCTGCTGGTCTGGGGTGAGAGGTCAAAAATAAGCGCCAGCTAAGGCGAACCCAAATTGGCGAACGTCGCGCGACGTTCGCGAACATTCGGCGGACGCGAACAGTCGATGTTCGCGCGAATTAGTTCGCAGGCGAACAGTCCGCGACATCCCTAGTAGGGGGTACATTATCCCTTATAATACATGAGTGATACTCAGAGTTCCCTGTATAACTCAGCCTGCAGCCTTGTGTCTTTATATGGTCACAGAACAACCCTCAGTGACTTCTAATATCCTTATCATTTACAGTAGGGGTACATTATCCCTTATAATACATGAGTGATACTCAGAGTTCCCTGTATAACTCAGCCTGCAGCCTTGTGCCTTTATATGGTCACAGAACAACCCCTCAGTGACTTCTAATATCCTTATCATAACAACCCCTCAGTGACTTCTAATATCCTTATCATTTACAGTAGGGGGTACATTATCCCTTATAATACATGAGTGATACTCCGAGTTCCCTGTATAAATCAGCCTGCAGCCTTGTGCCTTTATATGGTCACAGAACAACCCCTCAGTGACTTCTAATATCCTTATCATTTACAGTAGGGGGTACATTATCCCTTATAACACACAACCAATGAGCTCACAGACAGACAAGAGAAGAAGGCGGGGGTTATATTGAAGACTGCAGCATTTATTCCAGTTTATTTGTTACATGGAGAATTTCACAGTCAGGTGCAAAGCACAATAAGAAGCATCACAAACTCACAGTCGAGTGTTTCCATAGTGTTTAGCAAGTACTAAATACCCTACAAGGGTGAGTGGGCGGAGCTTCTCCGGGTAACTAGGGAGTTATTCTGTACAAAGGATTTAGCCAATAACATTGAGAATTTATCATCAGTTGAGAAAGTGACCCCCCCCCCAAGGGGCATTTACCTTGTGTACCATAGGTCTCTATAAGCCAAAATGTTTCTGTCCTTCCATTGGTCACTGGACCAGCATTATAAGCTTGATTCACAGATAACATATGTGACCATATTCTGCAGCCCTCACCTGCATCTAAGCAGCCCAGCCCAGGATATGAGAAGCCACTGGCTATTAGAGGGTGCTGGGAGTTGCAATTCAGTACAATTGCTTCAGATAAGCCATCACAAGTGAGTGAATATAAAATGTGTCCCAGCTCATTCCTGTTAATGATGTGCCTTGAATTCTATTTGGTTTGAGGATTATGAGCACTAAATATTCCTTCTCCTGCGCCGCCATGTTACTTGTCTCAGCTGATTCCAAAGTAACAACTGTAAAGCCAGAGGCAAACTAGAGTTATAGGTCTGTTATCCACCAGCGCCTAGTGTTCTTCTCCATTGGTCTCTTAAAGGAGAACTAAATCCTAAAAATAAATATGGCTAAAAATGGTATATTTTATAGAGTGAACTTATTGCACGAGGCTAAAGTTTGAGCTTGTCAATAGCAGCAATGATCCAGGACTTCAAACTTGTCACAGGGGGTCACCATCTTGGAAAGTGTCTGTGACACTCACATGCTCAGTGGGCTCTGATTGGCTGTTGAGAAGCTAAGCTTAGGGCTCGTCACTAATTATCCAGCAGAAAATGAGCTTCCCTGGCTGTAATATAAGCTGATGCTACAGGTTTACTGATTATTCAATTCTGATGCTAATTGCACTGGTTTCTGTGCTGCCATGTAGTAATTATCTGTATTAATTACTAATCAGCCTTATATTGTGACATTTCTATTCTATGTGTACTGTATATTGTGAGTGGCTCCCTAAGCTCAGTAAGTGACAGCAGCACAGAGCATGTGCAGTGAATCAGCAGAAAAAAAGATGGGGAGCTACTGGGGCATCTTTGGAGACACAGATCTTTACTGCTAAAGGGGTGTGGTTGCCTTGGACTGGTACAGAAGCACAAAACATGTACAACATTTCTACCTACTTCTTTAGTTAGGCTTTAGTTCTCCTTTAAATACCTACACAATCATAAGGCCTATGGAGAAGCCTATGAAAAAGTCATGCCCTCATACAGTATAGAAGCTGAACGTATAAAACAGGATACATTCCAGGGGTTTTTAAATCCTGTGGGCTGACTACACTCTCTCCCAGACTTGGGGGATTATGGGAAAATCATGTCTGCAACCACATTATTACTATATAGAGGAAACCTTATCAGGACTGTACAAGTATCAGGCAGGGCATTGAGTTCCATTACAGGCGACTTCATGTTGGAAATGTTTCTATGGCAGAGGTTCCCAAACACATGGCAATGCCCCTCTATTTTCTTGTAGCTCCATTTATGAAATCATATCACTCGTACATGAGTTTCTTGGAGATACTATTATTAAAGTGCTGGTTCCAGTAGATCTCAAATCCAATTCTCTCATCTGACACACAATACGATATACAGAATAGTGTTACACAAGCTGTAGGAAAGGGTCTCTCCTCATGGGAAGCAGGGATTTAGCCCACAGGGCAAGTGCACGGGTGCTTATGTGTGGGCATTATTGTATAGCAGGGCCAGAACTAGGGGTAGGCAGAAGAGTAGGGTGCAATGATAGGGGGTGCAGGGTAGCAACCTCTAAAATAGTCTTCTGCCTACCCCTAGTCCGCAGCCCCAGTCTTAATCCCCTTCCCTTGGTCATCCACCCTCTGTCACTCTCCCCTCCTCATCACCTCCTCACTCTCCGCTCCCTCCCATCACCCTCCCTCTCACCCTCCCTCACTCTCCCTCCCTCCTGTCACCCTCCCCTCTGTCACTTTCCCCCCTCCTGTCACCCTTCCCTCTGTCACTCTCCCCCCCTCCTGTCACTTTCCCCTCCCTCCTGTCACCCTTCCCTCGGTCACTCTCCCCTCCCCTCTGTCACTGTCCCCCCTCCTGTCACTCTCCCCTCCCACCTCCCTCCTGCTACCCTCCCCTCTGTCACTCTCCCCTCCCTCCTGTCACCCTTCCCTCGGTCACTCTCCGCTCCCCTCTGTCACTCTCCCCCCCCCTCCTGTCACCCTCCCCTCCCTCCTGTCACTCTCCCACCTCCCTCCTGCTACCCTCCCCTCTGTCACTCTCCCCTCCCTCCTGTTACCCTCCCCTCTGTCCCCTCCCTCCTCTCTCCCCTCAGTCTCCTCCCTCTCCGTTGTGCCCAGGTCACCAGGGGGTGGTCGGCTGGGTTGCCTAGGGCGCCCAGCCATACTGGCCGTTATATAGGAAAGGCTAAAGTGACAGTAAAAACACAGGTTTATTAGTTTGGACCAGTAGGAGTGCTGTTCTTTACACCTTATGGAGAATCTGTAGAAGCAGCAATGTAGTCGCTATACCTATAACCACATAGTGTACTAATAGGATGTATAAGGGAACCAATATGGTAGCTCCCACCCAAGTACAAATATACAGAGAATAAATATTGTGTGCACATATCAAGCTTCACCCTCTAAGAGATCCAATATGGCAGCTCTCACCCCTACGTATATAAATACAACGACCATTATTTGCATGAAATAAGGCACCCGTCATACCTACTGCATGCAAACTACATGGCAGGTAATCCCTATTCATAATAATGGTACGGTCAGCCAGTTATACCCACTGTCACCCAGTACATACAATGAACAGGAGACCAATGCTGCAGGGGCAGTTAAGGATTAATCCAAAGTGAGAGATTTTATTGGTTCATGGTTAAGAGATGAGAAAAGAGGAGGGGTCAGTAGTTATGGATCATGTGATAATGAATAATTCCAGTTTATTTTATTCATACTTTAATATCATTTCATCATTGGGAACGTGATTGGTTGTTGTTCTGTGGAGCCGCAGGGGTTAATAATATTAAACATATAAATAAACCCATAAGCAGCGTAGGACGGGCCAGTATTTCAATTATTGTCCGGTCTTCTAAAATGCACATAAAATTTGTAATTTCTCTAATATAAAAAAAGTCAAATATAAAATTTTACGCAATGTTTTCCACTCCCCGACATTCTCAGCTCCATATAATCAATTCATTTTTATCATTTTTTTTTTTTATCCAGGAATTATGGGACAGTGATGTGGAATGGGCTCCCGGGAATGTGCTCTTCTCCCCATTTCACCACCAGCAAATAATCCCCTCTCTCCTTCACATGGTAAGTGACAGTGTAGTGTTTGTTCCCCATGTGTTTAATAGAGACCTCCTCGCAGGGCAGGGTGGGGCCGTGGACCCCCACCAGCAGAATGTTGGAACTTTAAAAAGCAACAGAAATTTTATATTAAGAAATAAATTCCATTTGCAAATATAACGGGAATAAATAAATGTTGGATAAATTACATTGTAACAGCAAAAGCTTACAGGGGGAGGGGCATGGAATGTATAACGCAGGAGGTGGGACTAGAACGCTCTGATGTCAGATTACAGGGGGAGGGGCATGGAATGTATAACGCAGGAGGTGGGACTAGAACGTTTTGATGTCAGATTACAGGGGGAGGGGCATGGAATGTATAATGCAGGAGGTGGGACTAGAACGCTCTGATGTCAGATTACAGGGGGAGGGGCATGGAATGTATAACGCAGGAGGTGGGACCAAAACACTCTGATGGAAGCTTACAGGGGAGGGGCAAGGAATGTATAACGCAGGAGGTGGGACTAGAACGCTCTGATGGAAGCTTACAGGGGAGGGGCAAGGAATGTATAACGCAGGAGGTGACAGGGAGGGAGTTTGACATTAAAGGGTATATAAATTGCAATACTGCTTATGTGATATATCTGATCACGTGCCTTAAATGCCAAATACAATATGTGGGATGTAGAACTAGAAAATTGAAGGAAAGAGCAAGGGAGCATATGGGCCAGATAAAAAACCCACGAATGGCGGAGAAGAGTAATATTACCAGACACTTTACTGCCTGTAATGGGGGGGACTTGGAATCTTTCAGTATTCAAGGCATAGAGAGAGTCAGATTGGGAGAGAGAGGAGGTGACCAGTTGAGCCTTTTAGAAAGGAGAGAAGTATTCTGGATCTTTCATCTGGGCACACGTTTGCCCCTAGGCCTCAACCATGAGTTTGACGTTACCTGCTATACCTGAAGAGGTTAATAATGTTTAGGGTTTTGGGGTTGTGAAGTCTAGAACAAAGAGAGAGCTAATGAGGGTTTTATAAATAATAAGTGCAAAAAAAGTAAGGGCAATTTATATTTTTTGGAATTATACTGTCTTAAAGTGATATATGATGTATGTATTCTATGGTTATTGTTAAATTTAAAATAATATCTGAATCTACCAACAGTGATACATGTAAAAGAATACAAATACCCCACACAGGCAAGTTTGGGAAGGAATTAACAAAGTAGGGTTAATCCCTCACAGAATTTGATTGGTTTTAAAGAAAATGGGAGGGATTGACAGGGTATAAATCCCGCAGAGGACATGCTGTTCACAGATACACCTATGACTAAGCGCCGGAGGGTGCGAAACGCGTAAGGTGGGCCTGGTGGGGTTGTTTGTAACTGAATTTTAATGCTAATTTAATAAAACAATATTTTTTATGAAAACAAAAGCCTTGGGACAGTTATCTTTGGATAAAGGACTTTCTTATATGTGATCGCCTGAGAACTGGGGCGAGTCCCTTAGGCTTAATTAAATGTTAATCAGATGTGGACTCCCAATTGATGTATAATATAACGCAGGAGGTGGGACTAGAACGCTCTAATGTCAGATTATAGGGGGAGGGGCATGGAATGTATAACGCAGGAGGTGGGACCAAAACACTCTGATGGAAGCTTACAGGGGAGGGGCAAGAAATGTATAACGCAGGAGGTGGGACTAGAACGCTCTGATGTCAGATCACAGGGGGAGGGGCATGGAATGTATAACGCAGGAGGTGGGACTAGAACGTTTTGATGTCAGATTACAGGGGGAGGGGCATGGAATGTATAACGCAGGAGGTGGGACTAGAACGTTTTGATGTCAGATTACAGGGGGAGGGGCATGGAATGTATAATGCAGGAGGTGGGACTAGAACGCTCTGATGTCAGATTACAGGGGGAGGGGCATGGAATGTATAACGCAGGAGGTGGGACTAGAACGCTCTGTCAGATTACAGGGGGAGGGGCATGGAATGTATAATGCAGGAGGTGGGACTAAAACACTCTGTCAGATTACAGGGGGGAGGGGCATGGAATGTATAACGCAGGAGGTGGGACTAGAACGCTCTGATGTCAGATTACAGGGGGAGGGGCATGGAATGTATAACGCAGGAGGTGGGACTAGAACGCTCTAATGTCAGATTACAGGGGGAGGGGCATGGAATGTATAATGCAGGAGGTGGGACTAAAACATGCCGATGGAAGCTTACAGGGGGAGGGGAGTTGAAACACAAGCTGTGGGTGGGACTATAACTGACGGCATTTTTCAGTTCTAAAAATAAACACACATAGTGAAAGGGATCATCGGTTCGGTTTATTTTATAGGCCTTTGTCTTTAAAAGGTTAATCTGGTTTGATTTGTCTTAGGGTTGCAAGTTCACCCACTTAACGGGGTTGTTCACCTTTAATGTAACTTTTTGCATGATGTAGTTGTAGAGAGTGGTATTATGAGACAATTTGCAATTATTTTTCATTTTTTATTATTTGTGTTTTGAGTTATTTAGCTTTTTATTCAGCAGCTCTCCGGTTTGCAATTTCAGCCATCTGGTTCCTAGGGTCCAAATTTCCTTAGCAACCATGCATTTATATAGAATGGCTAATTTTAAGCAGCTCAGTTTATAGTTTTGGAATTATTTTCTTCTGTCTCTTTCAAGCTGTCAAATAAGGGGTCACTGACCCCATCTAAATGCTCTGTAAAACTATGAATGTATAGTTACTGCTACTTTTTATTACTCGTCTTTCTATTCAGGTCTCTCCTATTCATATTCCAGTCTCTTATTCAAATCAGTGCATGGTTGCTAGGGGAATTTGGACCCTAGCAGCCGGATTACTGAAAATGCAAACTGGAGAGCTGCTGAATAAAAGGCTCAATAACAAATGCAAGTTGTCTCAGAATAATACTCTCCACATCATACTAAAGGTATGACTGTGACTCCAGCCTGGGGCCCTAAAACGCTACTAATTTAGGCACATGGGCATTGTTGCACATGGGCCGGCTACAGCGTAAAGGTGCAGCTTGGTTTAAAATAAACTTTAAGCAAAATGTAGACTGCATTGTTGTTAGACAACTTGCAGTTAGTCTTTTTTTTAATTTTTTGACTGTTGCAATATGTGTGCAAAACACACACACCTTTCCCACTAGGATTAAATAACCTCAAATAGATCTGTCTGTTGGGCATGTAACTTGCACCACTGGTAACTCAATAAATGTTATTTGGGCACTTGCACCCGGCATGAATGAAACACAGTGGGGCTCATTTATCAACACTGGGCAAATTTGCCCATGAGCAGTAACCTACAGCAACCAATCAGTGATTAGCTTTTTAAAGCCAGCTGCAAGTAGAACAATGAATGCAGCAATTTGATTGGTTGCTATGGGTTACTACCCAGTGTTGATAAATGACCCCCACTGACTAGTTAGAAAACTACTGTATTTTATCAGATGTTACAGTTTATAAGTGACAGGTTCCTCAAAAGAACGATCAGTGTCCTTACCTGCTTTGCTGCAGTCTACAGTAAAAGTGCTCTTTTGTCCCAAGAAAGCTTTTGATAGGCCGGCGCCTTTGGACGTCACTTTGGTGGCATCTGATGCAAATCTCGGCAAAGCGCTGTACGTGGTCTCCGTGGAAGCTCGGGTTACGGACTGAACGATGATAGAGGAGGTTTCACTGGTACCACCGATACCCACAAGGCGCTGACCTAATGAAGAAATGCACACTGGGTAAGAGAGTGTTCCACCAGCTGAAGACATAGGGGAAATTTACTAACAGGTGAATTTTGGCTCCGCCACACGTTGCGCAACTTCATCAGACGTCAATTTGCAGCCTATATGATTACTCATTAAAACGAGATGTTTCCCCATCGAAAATTCGTCAGCACGAACATTTCTAAGTGAACTTTCACTAGCGTTACTTTCTTCCTAGCGCAATTTCACTTAAACACGTCAATTTAAATAGGGCGGGTACATATAGGTCGTGTATATATCTTTATTACAGATCCTTATATATTTATTTATTATATTATATACAGGTATGAGACCTGTTATCCAGACTGCTCAGGACCTGGGGTTTTCTGAATAATGGATCTCTCTATAATTTGGATCTTCATACCTTAAGTCTACTAGAAAATCATATAAACATTAAATAAACCCAATAGGCTGGTTTTGCTTCCAATAAGATTAATTATATCTTAGTTGGGATCAAGTACAAGCTACTGTTTTACTATTACACAGAAAAATGAAAATCATTTTTAAAAATGTGGATTATTTGATTAAAATGGAGTCTATGGGCCTTTCCATATTCGGAGCTTTCTGGATAACTGATCTCATACCTGTATTATATATATATATATGTATTTATTAGAGATCCTTATATATTTATTACAAAGTCTTTACAGAGATACTCTAATGACATGAGCCCAAATGTGGCCCGACCTTCAAATGGTTGAACAGCTACAACTTTTAAACATAATGGCACTTTAAAATATGGGGAAAAAAACGCCAGCGTTCTGTAGTTTTTTATGAATTTTCGGAATAAAGGATATGATGTCACTGACATAAGATTGAGGCTGATGTAGCTTCATCTTATCAGCATACAGGATATGATGTCACTGACATAAGATTGAGGAGGATGTGATTTTATTTTATCAGCATACACTTCACCTTTAATAAATTTGCCCATAGAGAGAGGGTTGTTTAAGATACTGTTCAGACATAGGGGAAAAGGTTAGCAACTTTGCTTCATGGGAATATTTTATAACAATCCTCACGGAATCGGACAGAACATGGAAGTGAGAAAGTGAAATAGTTTGCCTGGAATTAGAGTGTTTAATCTATGTGCAAACACTGCTGCTGTTAGAAAACATTATAGCGTAAGGTTAATTAACATAATTATATTAATAAATACAATATCCACACCTACAGCGTTACCTTCTTGACCTGCATTGTGCTTGGCAGCAACATATTGGGTTGTTCCCTCATTCAGCTGTAGGGCAGGAATTTCACCTAATAACAAATGTCACGTAATGTAACTCACAGGGCTCGGAATATATACACATATATATATATAAATATATATATATATATGCCAGTTTTGTACAGTTATACTGTAAGGAAATTTAGCCAGTTACCAATCAGCATCCAAATGGTCTAGAAGTAACAGAATGTTAAAAGCAAATGTCTGATTGGCTGCTATGGGTATCAGGCCAGGGTAGAGTCCTGTGTGGAACCAATTTCCAAGACCCAGACCCGACCCGAACCGCAACCCGCATATTTTATCCACTTTGATCCGCTACCCGACCCGGACCCGCAACTGCCTTATCCGCAACCAGCCAACCACCATCAAACAGGAAGTGACGGTGCTGCAAACCAGAAGTGACGTCATCAACAGTGGGCAGGGACAGACACAATTTTGTAAAACTTTAAAAGGAGTAAAATATAGACAATATTACATAAGATAAAAAATTTAGATGATACCCGCAACCCGACCCGCAGCTATACCCAAACCTGAAAATCCTCCCCTTTCGCAGGGTGCCTGCTTTTTTTGCGGGTAACACATAGGTACCCGATCTGCGGCAGGACTTAAGGCCAGGGTAAATTTCTGCCCATATTACAATGAAACGCTAGAATTCGAATGCTTTGATTGGCTATATATGCAAGTATAGCCCTGCCTACTTTCAAGCTGCTTATACATACAATTTAGTGTAAAATGTGATTAATAAATGCTGATGTCTGGCAGTATAATAAGGATTGTTCAAACTGCCCTGACAAATCTGAGAATATATAGCCAACTTTCTAATTGTCAAAAACGTAGGGGCAGATGTATTAACGGTCGAATTGAAAATTCGAATTCAAATTCATTTTATGTCAAAACTGTCAAAATTGACTAGGGAATTATTCAAACTCAATTGAAGTTTTTTAAAAAATTAGATTTTTGAGATTTTTCATACTCTGGCCCTTTAAGGATTAAAATTCAACTATTCGCCACCTAAAAGCTGCTGAATTACTGTATCAGTCAATGGGAGAGGTCCAGGGATCAATTTGGGGATGATTGTAGCCTTCCTGACAATTCAAGTTTTTTTCAGAGAAAAAAACTCAAATCGAGTTTGATCAAATTCGATTCAAGTTTTCGGTTAGTTTTAAATGCGTCCGAGTTTTTAAAATTTGGATTTATTAATCATTTTGCCAAAGTCGAATTTCGAATTCAATCGAATTTAAGGGAGTTATCAAAATTTGAAATTCGACTCTTGATAAATGTGCCGCCCCCGACTGATGTCTGATGCTGCTGTTTTCTATCAGAAAACAGCAGCCAGGCCGACTGGGAGATTGGATGCATGAAATATAAATTAAATATCTCGTGACCCTTTATAGTTTTAACATTTTAGCTTTTTCAAGTTTTCCTTTAAAACATCTCATGTAGTGAGCACTAAGGGTTTCAAATCGCGTGCACTCACCCACTTGTGTCCACGGGTCCTATTCCACACCAGTGCTACAACATATTAGGCGTCCCCGGATCCAGACGTGTTATACATCAAGTCAGCAAATAGGATATGGAGCACACGGTGGTTTCGGAAAAATCAAACCTTCTTTATTGAAAAAATAGTTGTAAAATCATCAACTCAGTACATATGTGGGTATGACCTCCCCCACACTTGACGCGTTTCGTGGCGTCTCGCCACTTCCTCACAAGCTTCTGAGGAAGTGGCGAGACGCCACAAAACGCGACAAGTGTGGGGGAGGTCATATCCACATATGTACTGAGTTGATGATTTTACAACTATTTTTTCAATAAAGAAGGTTTGATTTTTCCGAAACCACCGTGTGCTCCATATCCTATTTGCTGACTTCATGTAGTGAGCACGGCACAAACTGACCTGTGACCTTGGCCTTGAAAGGACTGCCGACAATGTGGTTGGGCCCCCCATATTTCACTCCAATCATGTAAATCCCTGGGGCCATTGGAGTGTAGAGAACTTTGTATCCATCTGGGCATTCCTTGCACTCCATTGTTACCTTGGATGGCCCCTCAATTGTCACGGAGAGGGCCCCTGGTCCTGCTTTACTTGTATTGATGATAAATTCTGATTGTTTACCTGCACAGAAAAAAATGGATAAATGAAATGCAGCGTCATTCTTCAAATAAATCAATTTTTAATATAGTAGAGGAATGACTAGTGGAACATCAGCTTGGTTACTTGCAGTTAAAGAGCATAACATGGCAATTATGTGATCTTGTAATATTTATGTCTCACCACAAGGTGGGGTTAACCAACTGAATCACTGTAAAATGTGTGAAACTACTGGTAGTGGCCAAAAGGAATCCCTTAGAACAGGGGTCCCCAAACTATTTTTACCTGTGAGCCACATTCAAGTGTAAAAAGAGTTGGGGAGCAACACAAGCCTGAAAAAGTCCCTTGGGGTGCCAAATAAGGGCTGTGATTGGCTATTTTGTAGCCCCTATGTGGACTGGCAGACTACAAGAGGCAATACTTTGCACTATACTTTGAAGCTCGGAATTCAAAAATAAGCACCTTTCTGCTAAAGCTTACTTAATTTTAGCCTTTCCGTCTCCTTTATGGTGGCTATACATGGGCAAATTAAAGCTGCCACAGTAAAGATCTGTGTCTCCAAAGATGCCCCAGTAGCTCCCCATCTTCTTTTCTGCTGATTCACTGCACATGCTCTGAGCTTAGGGAGCCACTCACAAGTACACATAGAATAGAAATGTCACAATATAAGGCTGATTAGTAATTAATACACATACTTACTACATGGCAGCACAGAAACCAGTGCAATTAGCACCAGAATTGAATAATCAGCAAACCTGTAGCATCAGCTTATATTACAGCCAGGGAAGCTCATTTTCTGCTGGATAATTAGTGACGAGCCCTAAGCTTAGCTTCTCAACAGCTGCTCAGAGGTCACTATATAAAATATAGCATTTTTAGCCACATTAATTTTTAGGGTTTAGTTCTCCTTTGAAGTAAACTTTTAGTATATTATAGAATGGCTAATTTCAAAGTTAAATATAAAAAAATCTGTTTGCTCTTTTGAGAAACGGATTTCAGTGCAGAGTTCTGCTGGAGCAACACTATTAACTGATGTGTTTTGAAAAAAACATTTTTTCCCATGACCGTATCCCTTTAAGGTTGAGGTGAGCTTCCTTTATCCAGCTGTCCCCATATGACACCGGCACAACTGAAGGTCTATGGACATGGCTAAAAACCCCTGGGTGCACTGGCCCATTTCAGACTGGTGTCATGTCCATGATTAGGGTGCAGTCATTACTCACCTGTAGTACCAGTCTCCAGTCCATCTCCGTAGGCTGTAACTAGCCCTGGATCTCCTTCCTGTCCTGCCTCCCCTACTCGGACTTTAAATGGACTCCCAGGAACGTGGCTCCCATTAAACTTGACATCAACCATGTGGATCCCATTCTCCCGGGACATAAAGCGTACAGCATACTTATCTGTTGGCACAGCAGCAATAATCATCAGGTTTTGGCATAACATTATTTTAAATCATGCACAATGTAAGAAAAATTCTTAGTATATTCGTATTTATATGAACTAGGGATGCACCGAATCCAGAATTCGATTCGGTATTCGGCCAAGATTACTGTGCCTAGCCGAACCGAATCCTTAAAATCATGTAACTTTTTGTCACAAACAAGTAAGTAAAAAAACAATTTTTCCATGGTGCGTGGCCATTTTCAGCAGGATCCGGCCGAATCCTTGTGCCTGGCCGAACCAATCCTTAAAATCATGTGACTTTTTGTCACAAAACAAGGAAGTAAAAAAAAACATTTTTTTCCATGGTGCGCCGCCATTTTCAGCAGGATTCAGCCGAATCCTTGTGCCTGGCCGCAACAAATCCTTAATATCATGTGACTTTTCGTCACAAAACAAGGAAGTAAAAAGTTTTTTTCCATGCGTGCCACTATTTTTCGCTCCCCCTCACTGATTTGCTTATGCAAATTAGGGTTTGGATTTGGTTCGGTCGAATCTTTAACAAAGGATTCGAGGGTTTGGGCAAATCGAAAATAGTGGATTTGGTGCATCCCTAATATGTAAGGGTGGAAGCTCCCACCATAATATATAAATATAAAAGAGGTAATGTTCTAGACCAGGGATCCACAACCTTTTGAACCCATGAGCAACATTCAGAAGTAAAAGGAGTTGGGGAGCAACGCTAGCATGAAAAATGTTCTTGGGGTGCCAAACAAGGACTGTGATTGGCCATTAGGTAGCCCCTATGTGGACTGTAAACCTACGAGAGGCTCTGTTTGGCAGTGCACCTGGTTTTCATGAAACAAAAAGTTGCCTCCAAGCCTGGAATTCAGAAATAAGTACTTGGTGTGAGGCCACTGGAAGCAACATCCAAGGGGATGGAGAGCAACATGTTGCTCACGAGCTACTGGTTGGGGATCACTGTTCTAGACACACAATAAGGGGTTATTTACTAAACTCCGAATGCCAAAAAAAAACAAAAATGTGTGCTTTTTTTTTTAGTATAAAATCCGATTTTTTTGAGGGAAAAAACTCCCAAAATTTTTGGGATTTATTATACCCCGAGGATGGAAAAAGTCAGATTCCGAAAATCCAGCATCTCAGACCTGCCGAGGTTGCATATAAATCAATGGGAGAAGTCCCAAAGATTTTTTGATCTGCAATGGGTTTCGTGCAATAATCCGAGGAGTTTGTGTTTTTTGGGCACAAATCAGAAACCCGAGTTTTCGGGTGGAAAATCAGAAAAATGTGTACGATTTGTATTTTTCACGATTTTTTGCGTGTTTTCCCTGTTAACAAAATTTTTGGAAAAGTGTATTTATAAATAAGGCGAAAAAACCTGTGTGGATTTGGTTTCAGAAAATATTGAGATAAATTCGGACCTTGATAAATGGGCCTCCAAGGCAATAGATTTACCTGGTTCCAGTTCAGTGACAAAGCAGTCCTCCACCGCTCCAGACGGGCTATGAACCTTGGCATCAATCTTGCCTCTAGCCCCATTAAGCCGTATGGCAAAGGATGCTGGTTGGTTAACTCTCAATCCAGATTCCTGAAAATAGAATTCAATCAATCGGAAAAAGGAGGCAAACTAGTGCGTTTCAGTGGGTCTCTGCAGGCCAGTTGTGATGTGTGACGACCATTTTATCCAAATAATCCAAATGTTTAAAAAATGATTTCCTTTTACTCTGTAATAATAAAACAGTAATTTGTACTTGATCCCAACTAAGATATAATTAATCCTTATTGGAAGCAAAACCAGCCTATTGGCTTTATTTCATGTTTATATGATTTTCTAGTAGAAGATCCAAATTACAGAAATATCTGTTATCCGAAAAACCCCAGGTCTATGTCATTCTGGATAACAGATCTCATACCTGTACTATCATAACTAGGACCTGTAGATTCCAGGGCTAATTTTTCAACTGAGCTCCGTCTCCGAAGGCCCTGACCAAGACACCCCTGATATTTGAGTGACTTCATATTCCCTGCATCTACCAGAAGTTAAGACCCTGTTTTGCAGTAAAAAGTAAAACAACAGATTCCCCCATTTTAATGAAAGGTAAATTAGTATTAGGAAAGGAGGAAGTTCACTTTAACTCTCTGTATGCCGAGGTCAGCAATAGCCAACTTTTTAAAGCCAGTTTATTAAAGTCAGATAATGAGAATCACTGGGCTACAACATACCCAGGTCAACTTCTCCTTTAATCACGGTTCTATTAGGGGAACCCAATAGTCCCGGAGGCAGTGCAGCAGTTAAAGAAAAGAGAAAGGCCGAGGTGTATCACATTACCGTATTCTCAGCTAAATGCGAAAGAGGGAGACGGATTTCTGTTGGAACAGAACAACTACAGAATGGAGGGGCAATACTCGTTGGTGTGATGGGGGTAAGATCATTGTGTAGTTTGTCTGTCACCCTCTTTAGCTTTTA
This sequence comes from Xenopus laevis, assembly GCF_017654675.1. Taxonomy (NCBI): domain Eukaryota; kingdom Metazoa; phylum Chordata; class Amphibia; order Anura; family Pipidae; genus Xenopus; species Xenopus laevis. The sequence goes on along the minus strand of NC_054378.1, from coordinate 128,221,355 downwards.
GCTGCAGCATCTGAAGAGAATTCCTGTCAGAAGCTTTTAAATGAAACACAAGAAAACCATCCAAGTGCCACATTGACCAATTAACATCTTTGCAGAGACCAGAGTCATAGTTACGGAAACCTTCCTTGTTCTCTATTGTGTCCGTAACATTGGATCTCGATTATATTCAGTCTCCCGACAGGCTCCTGTTACTGACTGCCCTGGCTGATTCTCCATATTTATGACGGAAAAACATGGGCCTACAATTATCAGAATGTTCAGCTATCTCCTCGCACTACAAGAAATGGTTATATTTCGTTATATTTTCTACTATCAATGGGCAGAGCTACATAGCAAACCATTCGGCAATAATGGAAGTGCATCTTTGCTTGGTCATTTTGCCCAATCATATACTAAATCAAATGAAATGGTGAAGCTCTTTTAAACGACAACCTGCAGTAAATCCCTGAACACCTGGGTAGTTAGTATACGGGGAAATGTCGTGCAACATCACCTGCTGGGATAGAGATTTCAAGTAAAAATTTAAAATAAGTTAATGTAAAATTGATGAGGGGGCTATTCTAAGAAATTTTGCAAAGTACATTCATTATTTTTTTAAATTTTTATTCCAAGATATTAAGGGATACATGTGCTGTTAATTTGAATGAATTTTGTTACAACAGCGCCACCTGCTGGTCAGTTTCCCACCAGTCTAACCAGCAAGTAGTCAAGGAAGTTGTCAGGAGAAAGAAAGAGGCTGATGTTCAGGGCTGGTCCTATCAAATGTGGGGCCCAATTGGGACCATGTTGGCGGGGCCCCTAGACAAAGTGTTGCTGGCTACTGACACACCAAGTATTTAGGAAAATAAGGGCATACAGGCACAAAATAGAAAGGAAAGGGGCAGACAAGGTAACATAATAGGGGCACACAGGGTAAGAGAGAGAGGGAGGAAATAGGAGAGTGGACTGGGCCAATTAGTTTGGGGCTGGGCCGATTCAGCTTGGGAGCAGGCTTGGTTGGATTGGGGGCAGGCAGGGCCTATCAAGGTTGGAGGAAAGCTGGGCCTATGAGAGTTGGGGGCGGCTAGACCTATGGATTTGGGGATGGGCTGGACTCTCAAAGTTGGGGGCAGGCCAGGCAGCATCATGTGCTGAGGGAAATATTATCTGTGCTGCCCTGTGGTGCGGGGCCCCCCAGAGGTGCGGGGCCCAATTGGGCCCAATTGGTCCAATTGGCCTAAGGCCGGCCCTGCTGATGTTCTTCTGCTTAGGAAAGATGTGAGAAAGGTTTCTATTTTTTTCCTAAGCAGAAGAACATCAGCCTCTTTCTTTCTCCTGACAACTTCCTTGACTACTTGCTGGTCAGACTGGTGGGAAAATAGGGATGCAGCGACACCAGGATTTGGGCTTTTTCAGCAGGATTCAGATTCGGCTGAATCCTTCTGCCCGTCTGAACCAAATCCTAATTTGTATATGCAAATTAGGGGCGGTAATTGACGGCACTCTTTGTCACAAAACAAGGAAGTCAAATTTTTTCCCCCTTCCCACTCCTAATTCGCATATGCAAATTAGGATTCAGATTTGGTTCACCAATCGGCTGAATCTTCCGCAAAGGATTTGGGGGTTCCGCCGAATCCAAAATAGTGGATTCGGTGCATCACCATTGGAAAATGACCAGCAGGTGACGCTGTTGTAACAAAATAAATTTATATTAACAGTACATGTATCCCTTAATATCTCAGAATAAAAACAAAATAAATAATGAATGTTCAATTTCTCTCATCAATCTCTCATCAATTTTACATTCATTTATTTTAAAGGTTTACTTATCCTTTAATTCTCTGCTAGCACTATAAGACTGTTCCAAGCAGGCATCTAGTCAATGTAATCTGTGGAGGGCAAGGAGTTAATGGGTCAATGTGGTGAAGTGTAGCGATGTTTCCTTGTGCCTCACCTGAAGGCTGGTGACAGTGAGCCGACGGGCATCGTCCGAAGTGGCAACGATGGGAACTAGGAATGGGCTCTGGGGAATATGTTCATCGTTGAACTTGATAATCACTTCGTAGTCACCTGTAGGAAGTAGAAAGGAAAAAAGAGATTACATTGGGGAATAAAAAACAGAACAAAAACATAACGGCCAACTGAAAATTTACTTGCTCCCCATAATTGGACTTACCAGGCTCTTGTACAACATAGGAAACTCCAGAAGAGCCATCTTTCCGGTCTTCAAATGAAAGTTCAGCTTTACTTGGGCCTTCTACAGCAATGGAGAGGCCTCCGGCACCAGCTTCCCGGATCCATATACTGAATTCAGCTAGAGAGCGACAGAACCACCAGTGTTAACAGACAACATAGCATGATCTATTTATTGATTTGCAATAGGATCCTTGTAAATGGGGTAATCCTCAGAGTTATATGGTGGGGCCAAAAGATTGGTTCAGTCTGCTTTGGCCTAGCAAGTCGATGCCCAATTTAGACACAAGTCATTAGGTGTATGGTCAGCTTACCTGGAACTCCAGCCTCTCCTCTTTCTAATCCAGGGCCTCCAGCCTTCACTTTCTCAGCTCCACCGTCTCCCAGGGGTCCAACGGTGAACTGGAATGGGCTCCCTGGCACATGCTCCCCTTTGTATTTTACGCTCACGGTGTGGATCCCGGTCTCTTGTGGCACAAAACGCACACACGACGTGTTCTGTCCAAGATCAACAATCTCTGCTTCTTGTTTCCTCCCTGATGGGCTGATGACCTTTGCCGTCAGTTCATGTCGGTCAATTTCTGGGGGAATTACATAATAAAAAATTACCTTATTATTAACAATTCAGTAACTCACTGCACATTTAAGGGCCAATACACCTTTACTGTTTTCTCCCTCCTTACGGAAATATCAAAGGCTTTTATTTATTTTCAGTTTGCTTTCTAAATGCAAATTTTAGAAAGAATCTGGGTTTTCTTATAGCCTTTATTAACAGGTGTCAAAGGTCCATGCTGGCTGATCCCAGTACTGAGAAAGATTCAGATGGAAAAGTTGAAGGCAGTATGGTCCTTTATTATTAAAGCTAAGTTCAAATGATATTTAACAATATTTATGTCAAAACCTGTGGTAGGCCAAATGTTAAACTAACTCATTTTAAACTACAAGTGCCATGATCCCCTGAAAAAATGTTGGGGGGGGGACAACACAGGATCTTTTAGTTCTGTGGAACTCAAATAAGGACATGCAGGAAACAGGACCCCCATGTATCACACCCAAATCATATGTAGTTTAAAAACATGCAGTGTTCCATCTGAGTGAATATTTTATATTTGGTGGTGAAGCGAAGCACGAATTACTAACATTCTAAGAAACAGAGGTATTTTTCCAATACAGTGAGCTATCCATGTAAATGAACAAAGCTCTCCATGTAAAGGCAAATCTGCCCACTCCAAACACATTACTGATCCCTCTGAGCAAACGGCTCCTGCTGTGAGAAGGCTGTCTCTGCCCTGAGATATATATAAAAATATATATAAAGATATATATATAAAATGGGTGTGTGATTGTTTGGCTTTGGTTGGCCACAGGGAACTGAATTTGAGGCATGTAACAGCATCTCCCAGGAAAGCGCTATTTGGAACCGTGTTGCTACAGGAGCGGAACACAGACATACAACTATAGCCTGCTGGGAAATACGTATCCCCAATAAACATCAACTTTTTAAATATCCCACTCCAGAGACTTGTTGCTCTCTCACAAATATGAAAACATATTTCATATTCTTCGCAAGTACCAAATTGAAAATGATGCATAATCTAATGGCGAATAATCAGTAAACACCATCATTCTCAGCTGGTAGAGCTCGTATGCTTGGTATTAATGACTAAAATTGACTGATAATTGATTTAGTTGGTCCATACCCCTAAAATACAATATAATCACTGGTTCATTTTACTCAAACTTCATCACCTTCTATTCTCCAAATTTAGCGGGGGTAGCTCAACAAGAGTGGATCTTGCCATAAATAGGAGGGGCATAATAAATCAGGAGTGTTGGAAGATATGCTCCATTGGTGCTTGTGTTTTGGATGACCTTTCACATGTCACCCACAAACACTTGGGCCCAGCGGGTTAGTCGTTCAAATGAACAAGTCTCTAATTTTCTTAGTTTTACCCCCTATTGTGTCAACATATGCCTTATACAGGGGTTTAAGTAAGTTTCCTGGCAACTAAAGTGAAAAATCTTCATTTCTTTTCATTTCACAATGGCTAAGTGTAGTCACCTGCAGTAGTTATGCCCCTGGATACATGTGACAGATGGACCTTAAATTATTGACTCCTATTAAAGGAGAAGGACCATAAATTATTGACTCCTATTAAAGGAGAAGGACCATAAATTATTGACTCCTATTAAAGGAGAAGGAAAGCTACCGAAGCAGTATATTGCCAATAGATTAGCCACAAAAGTGCAAACTACAACACTATATTTATTCTCTACCAAGTTTTACCATATATGAGTAAAAAGCTCTAGAAGCTGCCATATTAGCTTGGTGTGACATCACTTCCTGCTTGAGTCTCTCCCTGCTCACTCATAGCTCTGGGCTCAGATTACAGCAGGGATGGGAGGAGGGAGGGAGAGAGGAACAAACTGAGCATGCTCAAGCCCAAGCCCTGGAGGTTTAAGATGAAAACAGGAAGTCTGATACAGAAGCCCATGAGTACACAATAGAAGGAAAGAAATGTGCTGTTTCTTTTGACAGAGGACTCAGAGCAGCATTACTTAGTATTTATATAGACCTTTCTGATAAAGATTACTTCGTTTTAGCCTTTCCTTCTCCTTTAAATGGGTTGTTCACCTTCAATGTCCAAATCTTATTAAACCACTTAAAATGCTCTCAAAATGCCATCTTGTGTGCATTACTCGAGTCTCAAAAAGAGCAGCATATCCCAAATCTAACACATTTTTACTATGCAAATAAGAATATACATTAATGGACATGTAAACCCTATAAACCAGGGGTCCTTTTTTTTTTTTTTGCGACGACCAGGGGGTGGGGTCGTGTGCAAATTTGTAGTGCCGGCGTCCAATTCGATGCGCCTCATTTTATGCGCACTGGGCTCGGCGGCCCAGTGTGGGCGTGTCCGTGGCCCGGCGGTTGGGGACCCCTACTATAAACCCTTACCATGTCTTTAAATTGGGCACATATTTCCCACACAAAATTCATCATTGTCGCTGTATTTTTCCCCTCCGTTAGCCGCATTGTAGTGTTTTCCTGAATACAAGATCTGCTTCAACCAGGCGGCCATTTTCTATCGGCTACATCATCATTTATATTTGTATATCCAGCCTGATGTCCTTGCTCAGAAGTTTTGTTATGTAACTTTATTAACAAGTATGTGTAATCCTATTCACTCCTACATGTAATCCCACTCACGCATAATCCCACTCACACATGTAGTACCACTCACTCATATGTATGATCCCACTCATATGTGTAATCCCACACATACATATGCATAATCCCACTCATACATATAATCCGAATCACACATGTAATCCAACTCACTCATATGCATAATCCCACTCATACATATGCATAATACCACTCATACATGTAATTCCACTTATACATATGCTTAATACCACCCATACATGTAATCCCACACATACATATGCATAATCCCACTCATACATTTTATACAACTCACTCATATGCATAATCCCACTCATACATGTAATCCCACTCACTCATATGCATAACCCCAAACATACATATGCATAATCCCACTCACTCATAAGCATAATCCCACTCATACATGTAACCCCACTCACATGCATAATCCCACTCACTCATATGCTTAATCTCACTCATACATGTAATCCCACTACAACATTTAACCCCACTCACTCATACACTCAAATCTGGTCAGTAATGTTCCTAGTACGTTCTTGGCAGATAGAGCCCTTGTCTGCCAGCATATACAGTGTTAAAGTATAGGGCTCAATTGAGAACTTCAAACGCAGGTAGTACGGTATTCTTTGGGGGAAGCAGGTCTTTGCACTTTGCTTTGGAGTGCAGAGATTTGCTGCAATTTATAGTTCAGAGAAGGATGCAAATGCAAAACTCCAAATCTACCATGTTTTTTGCCTGCACAGTACATAATGCTCCTGCAATGTATCTACTGCAAATGCACCAGACTAGAACAGGGGAGGAAGAATGAGAATGGTGGTGTAGTATCTATCATTACACAGTAACCTTGGGCTATAGGTGTACAAGGCCAGTATATGTAATAGATGAAGTACATGAGTGCACATTTTATCCTGTCAGGGGGTAATCAAAACAGCAAGTGGATCAGATGCATGTGGATGTGCTTATTGGGGGTTTTCAGTCTGATTTACTTACAAGACACTTTTCTCCTTGCCCACAGACTATAGATAGCAGGTTGGAGGTTATAGTAGAATAACTTGACCATCTTTAGATAATTAAATCCAGTGCGTTCAGCCGGTGGAGCACAGGAAGAAACACACACAACTCTTTAAAATGGCCCCCGTAGTGACTAGGGATACACCGAATCCAGGATTCGGTTTGGGATTCGGCCTTTTTCAGCAGGATTCGGACGAATCCTTCTGCCAGGCTGAACCGAATTTGCATATGCAAATTATGGACGGGGAGGGAAATTGCGTGACTTTTTGTCACAAATCAAGGAAGTAAAAAATGTTTACCCCTTCTCACCCCTAATTTGCATATGCAAATTAGAATTTGGTTCGGTATTCGGCCAAATCTTTCAAGAAGGATTTGGGGGTTCAGCTGAATCCAAAATGGTGGATTCGGTGCATCCCTAGTAGTGACACAGGCCCGTGTAAGCGCCAAACACAGAATGTTGCACCTGCATTCAGAGCTTACATGTGTCTGTGTGAAACACTCAAACCTGTACATCAAATGCATAAAATAATACCCCTGTGTATGAGCCCCAGGAGTGAATTTTCTCTAATTAGACATACTTTTGGTTTGCTATATATTATAGTATAGCCCAAACACACAGAGATTTGTCTGCCAAAAATGCTTCCACTTGCCTAAAATACATTATGCAGCAATCCAAATGAATCCCAGTAACATTGCTTTCTTTTCCTCATATTAAACTGGATCACCACTATGATTTTTTGGCAAGGAGAAAGCATTTTTATGAGATTTCTTGCCCATAGTAAACATTAACTACAGGTATCGGATGCATAATCCAGAAACCCATTATCCAGAAAGATCTCCCACAGACTCCATTCTATCCACATTTTTAAAAAATGATTTCCTTTTTCTCTGTAGTAATAAAACAGTAGCTTGTATTTGGGTTTATTTAATGTTTTCTTCATTTTCTAGTCAACTTAAGGTATAAGGATCCAAATTCTGGAAAGATCCACTATCTGGAAAACCCCAGGTCCTGAGCACTCTGGATAAAAGGTCCCATACCTGTACCACAACAAATCTCCATGTGTGCCAGTACTCTGGGAATTCTGTAATATGGAATAATACCCTACTTTTCAGAACCATAAAAATCCCTGTATCTGGTATTGTGTGTCGTTTGTGTATAAATGAGATTAAATAGCAATTTTATTAAAAGGAAAAAAAATATCACAGGCTATGGGGACTAATTTCTTATAGAAAACGGGTGAGTGTAAGTTCTAGCAGCATTGTGTGTATATAAGTGGTATTCTCTGGTACAAGCAAAGGTAGTTCCCCTTAGACAATCATTGATGCACACAGGTCATTATCTGTCTATTAAATCTGACAAACACACACAATTCACTATTGTCCAACAGGCAGTTCTTCTGCTATTGCCTTTTAATATTATTACTTTATATCCTCATATTTGCACAATTATCAGAAATCCCTTACTGTATGTGAAAAATGAAAAATACCAATGCAAAGTCCTTTCCAATTCTCTAATGAAACAAAAAAAAAAAAAAAATATATATATATATATATATATATATATATATATATATATATTTTTTTTTTTTTTTTTTTTTTTTCCTTCAGTGACACAGGTACACAGGAGTTGAAGGTTTATAATAAATCTCAGGGCTGCCTGGTGTAATGATTATAGAGTAATTAATAAAAGAAATCCTCTTACTTCAGCAAATCCTGCTAAAATGTAATGTATGTGACACGGGCAGAGTTGTGTGTTGGAAAGTTAAAGTGCAGAGTCATTGAGTGTAGAATACAGACACAATAAGAACACTCTGCTGAGGTGATGTGCTTGTATTGCTCATTTATTGGTACATTTAAGTATCATGTGAAAGACACACTCCATAACCAAGATGAAGACACCCTCTCAACACTTATTCCCCTCTACAAAATGGAGTCTGTCCACTTACAACTGACCCCCCAAACAGTGAGAAATGTCAGCTGAGCCCTGCCTGAAAGTGACTGAGCTCTCCCTCCACATGAGACTATTCACCAGCCCTCCCCAAGTACAAACATGACATTTTCTCCTCACAAACCCCATTATAACACAGTCACCCCCCCCCCCACACACACACAAGACAGAGTTCTCTCTCCTCACACGTCCCCACAAGTGACAGACCTTCCAGCCAGCACTGACTTTACCTTCCCTCACACACAGACACTCCATGAAGCCCCTCCTCCCTCCATGTGGCTCAGTCACAGATCACTTGTCCCTTCACACAGCAGCTCCTCCTCCAACCCCACACAAGCCTGGGCCCCTACACACTTCTCTTCCCCCCTGTGAAAATGTCACCCTCTCCTCCCAATACACACACAACTAAACATTCACCTCCTTCAAGTCAGCCCCTTCAACATCTCTGTACATACACACTGTCACACCAAGTCCCACCATACACACTGTCACACCAAGTCCCACCAGAAGACTTCTCCTCTCCTCACAGACTGGCCCAGCCCCTCCCTACAGAGCAGTGTGTATGCAAATGAACCACACTGACTAGGGATCAGAAGGAGACTGACAGGAGAATCAGCCAATCAGAGTTTAGCTTCAGAAACTGCTGCACCTGCTTCTGCCAGGAGTGTGTATGATGTAAAATAAGGAAGTACAACAGTCACTGTAGCGTTTTTGGGGGTCGGCGACCCCCCCAACAGGGGGCCCATGATGAAAGGACCCCATCTGCAAAGGGATCCATCTGAGGTGAATATCCATACCTCCCAACTGTCCCTTTCAGTGGCGTAACTAGACCCCTTGGGGCCCTGGTGCGGAATTTACAACTGGGCCCCCCCCCCCGCCGGGCCCCCCACGCCGGACCCCCCACACAGCATTACTGATCTAATGCCATAGGAATGAGTTGAACGTTTTTTTTCAAAGGAACAGATAGCCTTTAAATATCAGGACTCTATGTGGGGGTGCACAAGGGCAATGGCACATTGGGTCATACAGGAATGGGTGTAAAAGTAAAAGTGTATTGTTACTTACTGAAACTGGTACAGCATTATTCAAAGTCATCTTTTTCCCAGCTGCCCCAGTCATGTGACTTGTGCTCTGATAAACTTCAATCACTCTTTACTGCAAGTTGGAGTGATATCACCTTACAGAGCATTTGTTTTTAGATGGGATCAGTGGCCCCCATTTGAAAGCTGAACTATTTGACTTCTTATTCTAGCTCTTCAAAGACTTTTTAAAAAAGACAAATTGAAAAGTTGCTTAGAAATTCAACTTAAATGGATACTGTCATGAGAAACATTTTTTTTTTTCAAAACGAATTAGCCAATAGTGCTGCTCCAGCAGAATTCTGCACTGAAATACATTTCTCAAAAGAGCAACAGATTTTTTTTTAGATTTCATCCTGAAATCTGACATGGGGCTAGACATGTATCCCATGTCATCAAGTTTACCAGCTGACCCAAGTCATGTGTCTTGTGCTGATAAACTTCAGTCACTCTTTACTGCAAGTTGGAGTGATAATCACCCCTCTCCCTCCCCCCAGGAGCCTAACAGAACAATGGGAAGGTAACCAGATAACAGTTCCCTAACACAAGATAACAGCTGCCTGGTAGATCTAAGAACAGCACTCAATAGTAAAAACCCATGTCCCACTTGAACTCCTTCAGTTACATTGAGTAGGAGAAACAGCCTGTCAGAAAGCAGTTTCATCCTCAAGTGCTGGCACAAGTCACATGACCAGGGGCAGCTGGGAAATGGACAAGTCTAGCCCTGTGTCAGAATTGAATATAAAAAAAATCTGTTTGCTCTTTTGAGAAATGGATTTTAGTGCAGAAGTCTGCTGGAGCAGCACTATTAACTGATGTGTTTTTGAAAAACAAAAAAAAAAAAAACATGTTTTCCCATGACAGTATCCCTTTAAGGTGAACCAACCCTCTGTTAAATTTCACCAGTATGCATGAGGCCTAATTACTTGTGGTTCTTCAGTTTATATGCAGTACACATGCAAATTGACCCAATTATTGGTTACCAGACACATGCATATAATCAGGATTGCCCTTTAAGATAAATAGTGTGCGTTGCCCCAGTCATGGTGGCCAGTGGTTCTTTGTCCTAATTCCCCAGCTTACTTAAATTTTATGACATGCATGCATATTACAGCCACTCTGCATTAATATATTTACTGGTGACATGTTTGAGGGCTCTTACAGATGGACGTTTCTGGCTGCGCTCCCCTGCGTTCCGTTTTGAAGCGTTCAGCCGCAGAGGAGCGCAGCTTTAGACACAGCCAATTCATTTCAACGTGCCTGTACTCACACAGGCGCATGTAGGCGCCGAACGCAGCTGCATTTTTCTGCGTTCGGTGCCTACATGCACCTGTGTGAGTACAGGCACATTGAAATGAATTGGCTGCGTCTAAAGCTGCGCTCCTCTGCGGCTGAACGCAGCCAGAAATGTCCATCTGTAAGAGCCCTTAGTTTAGCTGCCTAACTACACATTGCTCTTAGCACTACCTGTGCGACTTCTTTCTTGCTTTTAGGGCTAGTCCACACGGGGAGATAGTTCGGTGCTTCGGGTCGCGGCGTGATATGGTCTGAAGCTCCTCCTGTTGCAGCCTTTAAATAAAAGAACAAACAATAGTAAATAGTTGCAATGCATGTCCAAAATCAAGCTCAACCACTGCAAAAGTAAAGCCAAGTTGCGACTTCATTATTAATGTAGAAGGATCATATAATATATATCTGTACATGATTTTTACCCCAGATGGGGAAAGATATTTTGAGAATTAAGGATTACATCGTTTTTAAAAACAAAACTGAATGACCTGGAAGGTTAACTCAGTAATTATGGGTCTGCTAATCGCATACATAAATTAATCTATTCAGAATACTAGTTATGCATGTCCACAACTTTATAAATGGAATGCTTTCATGCAACTTTACAGTACACAAACAAGTAAACTAAGTATTTAAGCACATAAATCTACTGTGTTAACAACAAGGGTTAATGGTGTAAAGGGATATTCTGAGAAAAATCTGCAATGGGTTCTATTTTATAATTTGTGGTTTTTGAGTTAACTTTTATTCAGCAGCTCCCCAAGTTGCAACCATTACTAGGGTCCAATTACCATAGCAATCATGTACTAATTTAAATAAAAGACTGGAATATGAATAGGAGAGGGACAATAGAAAGATACACAATTCTTTAAAAAGTAGATGGGGTCAGTGACCCCCCCCCTTTTAAAATGCTGGAACAATTTAGACGGCAAATAACCATTAAAAAGAAAAAATGCAGACCAATTGAAAAGTTGCTTAAAATTCACCAAATACTAAGTTAACATGAAAGCGACCCACTCCTTTAAAGGTTTACTATTCGGTCATGTGCAAGGTGTCTCTGCAAGTTACATCACATACAAAAAGCAACAGGTGACTTGTATACAGAACCACAGCAAATATATTAGACTTAGCATTGACAGAGAACAACCACCAGCCATTTTGCGAACACCAGGGCACAAATGCAGGTATAAAAATACAGGAAAACAATGTAAAAATCAGAGAAAACACCCACAAAAAAAAAATTCACAGAAACAGTGACCAGCCATTTTTTTGGGGAACAACAGGGCACAAATGCAGGTATAAAAATACAGGAAAGCAATGTAAAATTAGAGAGAACACCACCTGAAAGGTTTATAAATTGAGGAGACCCAAAAAAATGTAGACAAGGACATGCAATGCAATTATGCAAAATTGAGATTTTACTGTTGTGCTTGGATATTATTTCAGATCAGAAATATATTATACAATTACATTATCTACCCTGCAAGGCCACAACATTAACAGAGCAAAACAAACTCTTTACCTGTAAAAAACAGTTGCACACAGTGAGTGAGTGAGTGAGTGAGCCACACACTAAAGTTCAACAGCAGGTCACAGGTATTGTGCAGTGCCTGAAGTAAATTGTTGGTCAGGTAGGTTCCAACTTCCAAGAAGTTCCAAGTGACTGAAAAACTCCTGGTGAGGTGAGAGGAGTCAGACTCTGGAAGTGTGCCAGGCAGGCATTAAAGCTGCTGCGTGCACTGCAGCCGCACCCTCCCCTCTTGTAAATCATTGCCCCGCCTCCTGCCCTTATCTTAACTCTCATTGGACAGAAGGCAAGAGCTGTACTCCTGGGAGCAGAGGGGGCGGGGGGAGTTGCAGCTGCTCTCTCTCTGCCTCTGTTCGGTAAAAGTAAGCTGGCGAGTGGCGCTGGCGCTGCGAGAGAGAGAGCGAGGAAGGGGAGGGAGGGCAGGGGAGGACGGAGTCAGCCCAAACGCTTCACTATATGCTGCACAGCCTGTGGGGGAGAGACGGCAGCCACAGGAAGGTGCCGGCTGTGACGTCACACGCTGCGCGCCGGATGTCACCAGCCACCAGGAGATTCAGGTGACGCTCTCTGGCTGCTCTTGGTTGCGGGCAGTGGCTGCGCTGTGGCGGGGCCCCATCGGGCATGCAGCAGGGCTCGGCGGGGCCCTATCGGGGATGCAGCAGGGCTCAGCGGGGCCCCATTGGGGGTGCAGGGGCTCGGCGGGCCCTGGCGCCGTTGCACCCTTCGCACCCCTGGTAGTTCCGCCACTGGTCCCTTTTTTGGAGGGACAGTCCCTCTTTTGACAGCTCAACCCGAAGTCCCTCATTTGCACTGGAAAGTCCCTCTTTTCTCTGCACTGAACAGCCAGAAAAAGAAACAAAGTTTCTCACTTAATTGGCTTTTAGCAGAGAGCCCAGAACAGCTAACAGGTGCAAATAAGATACTTTGTAACAATTTTGAGACACAAAAACACAGTTTAGATACAGAGAAATATTTTCAAACTTTCATAACCTGCAAAAATTTTTAAAACAAACATGGTAATTAGGGGTGTGGTCAAAAAATTGCTGCACTACGTGCGGAAAAAAAATTTTTGTCCCTCTTTTTACTTCCAAAATGTTGGGAGGTATGCATCAACTGCTAGAGTTGCCACCCTGCCGGTATTTTACCGGCCTAGCCGGTAAAACACCTGCCAAGGCCGGGGCCGGTATTGCAAATTTACCGGCAATGCAATTGCCGGTAATTTGAAATACCCTTTAAAAAAAGCCCCTGGCCTGCCCCCAATTAGAAAATAACTTACCTTTTTTCCAGCGCTGTGCGATGTTGCTCCGCCCCTTTTAGTGTCACGCCGCGTAGCTCTGCCCCCTTTTAGTGTCACGCCGCGTAGCTCCGCCCCTTTTGGTGACCGCCCCCCCACTGGCCCTTAAAATTTTTTAATAAAGGTGGCAACCCTATCAACTGCACATTTTTTGTTAAACATTTATATGGCAAAGCTTGTTATTTTTACCTGAACTGTTACATTTTTGAAAGTTATATGAAGGTGAACAACCCCTTTAACCAACCTGCAACTAACTGAAAATCCTTGCACCCCCTTGCAAACACAACACAGCTCCTGAATACCTGGTATTTTCAGGTTCAGCTCGCAAAGGCCACCCACTGAGGCCACAGATGGTGCTTTCCTCCTGCGTGTGATGCTCTCCTTCATTCTTCCCTCCCCAATCACTTTGGCTGTGAATGGGCTTCCTGCAAAATAAAATGGAAATGATGAAGGACCTTGTAGGCTGATATAACCGTGAACACAAGGAGGTGCGGCACCCAAGACAAAGGTGGCAATCTCAAAAATGCTCAGCCAATAAGTTAAATAGATTTTACACCCCACCCAATTAATAAAGAGCAATTCATCTTGAAGGGGTTGTTCACCTTTGCATTAACGTTTAGTATGATGTAGAGAGTGATATTCTGAGACAATTTGATATTGGTTTTCGTTTTTTATTGTTTGCGGTTTTTGAGTTATTTAGCTTTATATTCACCAGCTCTCCGGTTCGCAGTTTCAGCAATCTGGTTGCTAGAGTCTTTATTACCCTAGCAACCATGCATTGATTTGAATAAAAGACCAGAATATGAATATAAAAGGCCTGAATAGAAAGACGAGTAATAAAAAGTAACAATAACAATACATTTGTAGCCTTACAGAGCATTTGTTTTTAGATGGGATCAGTGACTCCCATTTGAAAGCTGGACAGAGTCAGAAGAAGCAGCAAATAATTAAAAATAAACTACAAGATATAAATAATGAAGACCAATTAAAAAGTTGCTTGGAATTGGCCATTCTATAACATAAAGTTGACTTAAAGGTGAACCACCCCTTTAACACATCAGCATTTAACTAGAAACATAATTTGTGAATTATACCTGGAACATGCTCATCTGCAAACTTGATGGATACAATGTAAACTCCTGGTTCTGTTGGACAATAGGAGACCTGGCATGTGCCATCCTCTAGGTCCTCTGTTTGGATGTCTACTTTACTGGGTCCTTCCACTGCCAGCGAGAGCCCGCCGTAGCCTGGAACAGATGTAGTAGCAATAAGGACTCAAGAGTATTTCAATTAAATGACATACAATATAACACAGGGCAGAGTAACAGAATTCTGTATATCTGTATCAGTTATAATTCTATAAGGAAAATGTATGTATTTTTCATAACACTACATTTTAGACTAATAGCAGGGCTATATATTATCATTTTGCTTTACATGTGCATACAGAGTATGACTTCTATCTCTCTACCCTTCCAAAGCAAGGGAAATAATGAGCTCCAACCACTCTGTGATGGCTGTGCTGTAGATATAAGGTGGTGCTGAGAGGCCGGAGCCTTTATCTCAGCCAGTAGGGTGGACTAGAACCAACCAACCAGTGCATCAGGTTAAAACATACTAGTGGAAGCCCATGGGTGATGGACAGGAAGGCTGTGGGTTTAGTACACTCTATTGGCGGCTTACAGTGGAAAAGGCATGGTGTCTTTAACACAAGGAGTGTGCACCTTAAAAGAACAGTGTTGGCGTCTTAAATGGTGCAATAAAAAGACGTTTTTGAACCTATTTTGGGTGCCCTGGAGTCTGCACAAATCCTTTTAATTCAATCAGTCAATATAAAATCCTGTACTGGCAGTTTGAGGATAGAATATCTTACATTGGCCAAAAACAAAAACCTCATGCTTTGGTAATTTGCTTATGCCAAGCAAACAAAAGCAGCATAATTATGGAATGATAAATAAAGCAACGATTCCAGTACAAGAACAGCTGTGATTGTGTAAGTGCCAAAAATCTCTACTCAAGAAAGTGCTCATGTGTTACTCAGACAGTACTCAATAATATCCCCTTGGGAAGATGTCAGATAAATCAGTCTCCCGCGAATATAGATAATATCACAGCTGCGAGGAAAACTGCATATTTTCCTCTTATTTTCCGACATTTTTAGTATAACAAATAAACTTTATTGCTTTTTTGGTTCTCAGAAATGCAAAACAGCTTTCATAAAAATAAAATCTAAAAGATACAGTGCATAGGCCTTGCACAGACAACTGCAAAGGGGTAGAGAGTCCGGTGAGAAATGGTACTGACCTGCCTCTCTGGTATCCACAATAAAATCTGACATCTCATACGACCGCCCTTCAATCAGACCTGGCCCAAAGGCTTTCACCTTGCTGGCGTCCCCTATTTCTGACTGGTAAACCATGATGGATATAGGACTGTTGGGTATGTGGCGGCTATTTTTCTTAATGCTGACTAAGTGCTCCCCAACTTCCCTTGGGATGAATGAAATTCCTGGAATAAACAAGAAAATGAGACAGTGTTATCTCTTAGCATATATATTTGTAAATTAAAGATGCTAACGATGATATAGGAATGGATAAAGGTAAAACATATCGGAGAAGCAGCTACACAGCACGCAATGTAACATATATATCGACCTAATAAAAATGTAACCGCATTTACTCAGACCTGCCCTTACCAATATGGTTGTTTGGAAGCCTTTTCAGAAGACAGGGCTCATCACGACCAGATGGGGCTTTTATACTGGCAGACAGAAGGCTCAAATCAGTCTCCGTGATATCCAATAAAAAGTCTGCCGTGGAACCGAGTTTTACTTGTGAGCGCCGCCTGCTATCATCTGGGAAAGAAAAGAAATCAATTCACATGATCGAAAACAGATATTCCTTTTTGGCATGTTTGCAATTTTACACAGACAGATATCCAGTCTTAAGACAGGTGTTTTCTATGGACATTAATAAAACTGGTCCAAGGGTAGGACTGGGCTGGCAGGGAGAAAACCAGTAGGCCCCCACTGGTCCAGACCCACTCCCTTTAAATTGTGCTCCCGGCACCTTACTGCTGCTCCTCCCTGCCCCAATCGCAAAGAGCGGAGAACAAAAGCTAATCTCTAGCGGGGGTAGGAACGGTGTTGCGGCTGGGTCAGGGGGGCTGAAGGGGTGGTGGAGAGGGACCCAGTCCGATGCAGTCCAATGGAGTCTTTGCCTTCCCAAGGATGCCTAGCAAAGTAAATTAAATGTAGCAGTGGGCTACATAGAACTGGAATATTAGGAATAGCATACATAAAACTGAGATGATGGAATGGAGACTACAGAACAGAAGTGATTGTGTATCTAGAACTGGGATATGGGAAACAGGACACTGAGAACTTGGATAAGAGAAACCTTGAACAATGATATGAGGAATAGGATACCTGGACTGAGATATGGGGAGCAGGATACCTCAAACTGGAATCAAGGGAATGGCATACTTACAACTGGGAAATTTTATACTCATAAAGGATACATGATATTTGAATATATGGAATAGAAGGGATAGGAGATAAGCACTGCGTATCTTGACAGCGCTATATAAATAAATGATGATGATAGGAGATCTAGAACTGGCATATGGGACAAAACTACCAAAAGTATACAAGGAATTAGATAGCAGGGATGAGACAACGTGGAACGGGATACCTAAAACTATGACACAGGGGATATAGAAATGGGATACCTACAAATGGGATATGGGGAGCTATGGGAAAAAAGATTAAACAGTTACCTGTGATTTTTGCAACAAAAGGGCTTCCAGCGATGTGTATGTCATTATATTTCACTAGGATGTTATAATCTCCTGGAAGGGTGGGCAGATATGTCACAGTGCAAGTGCCATCTTTGTTATCAATGCAGCTGATCTCTGCCTTGGAGGGCCCTTCTATTGCCAGATCCAGGCCCCCTTTATAGGGATGAAACAAAGCCAACATGAAATTCAAATATCATTAATTAGAAATCCTCTTCAGATTTTCTACTACACTACACCTACACCCCCCTACATTTCTCCTATCCTACATTTAAGGCAAGGGGAAGCAAAGCACATTTTATATAATGAATAATTAACCTTCTGAGGCAAAAAGAGCACTGATACAATACAACATAAACAAATGGAATGAAAAAGTAAAAAACAAAATACCTTCTCCAGCATCTTCTGTTATAATTGTGAATGTGGCTGGCTTCTTGGCGACCCCATAGATAAGGCCTGGTCCATATGCAGAGACACTTCCTGTGTTTGGATAATTCACGAAGAACTGCAGTGGGCTTTCTGGGGTTAAACACAAGTGTTATGTCAATAATGGAGACAAAAATAAAAATATAACCAGAAAACAAAGACACTATACTTTATGCCACCAATATTGAAGTTTGAGGGAAATAATACATATCCCATTTATAGTCCATATATTCTCCCTTGTAGGGATCCCGACGGCAGAATAAAAAGTTATCTTACATGTGAAAATATGTAATATATAGAATAGTGTCGTTTTGTGGGAAATGTAAATGTATTGCTGGTTGCCACGTGACCTTTTCTACATTCTCTCTAGCAATAAACTGCAGTTCTGTGTTGCTTTTTGGTTCTAGATCACCACACATCAGGATCATGTAAACATAATATGAAAGGTTGATTTACTGCACTGCTGCTTGTAGACAACTCTGGTTTTTAAAGGAGAAGGAAAGGCTAAAATTAAATAAGCTTTATGAGAAAGGTCTATATAACTATACCAGTAAACCCTCAAAGTAATGCTGCTCTGAGTCCTCTGTCAAAAGAAACACCACATTTCTTTCCTTCTATTGTGTACTCATGGGCTTCTGTATCAGACTTCCTGTTTTCAGCTTAAACCTCCAGGGCTAGGGCTTGAGCATGCTCAGTTTGCTCCTCTCTCCCTTCCTTTCCCCCCCTCCCTCCTTCTCCCTGCTCTAATCTGAGCCCAGAGATATGAATGAGCAGGGAGAGACTCAGGCAGGAAGTGATGTCACACCAAGCTAATATGGCAGCTACTATCCTAAAGAAACAGAGAGAGCTTCTATAGCTGTTTACTCGGGTATGGTAAATCTTTCTGCAGAATAAATATAGTGTTATATCTATTGGCAATAAACTGCTTCGGTAGCTTTCCTTCTCCTTAAAATGACAACAATATTTATGAATCTCTGAGATAGATCACATTCTCATGATTAAATTGAACAATTTGGTAAGAATTAGGAAAATGGATAACTGTGACAATGAATCTTTAAATAATTTGTTCAGTATAAAAATAAAAACTGGGTAAATAGATAGTATGTGCAAAATAAAAAAATGTTTCTAATATAGTTAGTTAGGCAAAAATGTAAGGTATAAAGGCTGGAGTGAGTGGATGTGTAACATAATAGCCAGAACACTACTTCCTGCTTTTCAGTTCTCTTGGTTTCCACTGATTGGTTACCAGGCAGTAACCAATCAGTGACTTGAGGGGGGGCACATGGGACATAGCTGTTGCTTTTGAATCTGAGCTGAATGCTGAGGATCAATTGCAAACTCACTGAACAGTTATGTCCCATGTGGCCCCCCTTATAGTCACTGACTAACTCAGAGTTAGAGAGCTGAAAAGCAGGAAGTAGTGTTCTGGCTATTATGTTACACATCCACTCACTCCAGCCTTTATAGATTACAGTTTTGGCTAACTAACTAACTATATTAGAAACATTTTTTATTTTGCACTGCCTATTTATTTACTCCGTTTTTATATTTACATTGAACTGTTCCTTTAAATTAGGCTGTCAGGGGGTTCTAGGTATTAGATAATAGCAATACCTGGTGGCCTGCATCTTTGCCATGCTCTTATATATTCACACAGACATACAGGTGTATAGTTGTAAGAGTTTTGCCATGCCTTACCTGGGATGTGAGCTCCATTACATTTAATGGCCAGCTCGTGCAGTCCAGTTTCTGTGGGAACGTATCGAATAGACACAGTACCATCTTTGTTGTCAACAATATCTGCGGGGGCTGTCTTCCCAGAAGGCATGTGAACTTCCCCTGAGGAACAAACAAAAACTCATTTTTTTTCCCCAAAACATGTAAAATAACACTGAGGCAAAAAATACACTATCCACATTATTTTAAAGGACAAATATACCATAACTGAAAAAATAAACCCTCCAAATTGTAGGCAATAATATATGGTGCTGGTTTTACTTTAGGCCAAAAATTAATATTATCTTTAAAAATGTCTCCCTTATTGGAGCTACTATAGATCTGTATGGTCTTTTTCCATGTTTAAAGCGATGGGTGAGAATACCCTAACAGTCCCTGCGAGTCAACTAAAAGTCGACCTGCACCCGACCCTAACCTGGTCATTTGGAACCCGCACCTGATCCTAACCAGGCAATTGCTTGTATTTATACCCCCTGCAGGGATGAAAGTATAAAAGGACATCACCACTGGTGGAAATTGGGCACAGTTCGGTCAGGATGGGAGCAAGGCGAAATTCAGCGCTACCAGTACCGTAGCCTGCAATGGCTGTGTTGATGTCAACCCAATAAGGGTTTACCCGCGGGTTGGCCCACACACAGGCAGAAAACAGGTTTCAGTTCCCTATTAGGTCAGCCTAGCTTCTGATTGGTTCCTATTCTACAATGCCACCTGCTTCCCTGCACAGTCTGGAAAAGGAGGCAGCAGGAAGTGGAATAATAGGGTTTTTGCAGAAATCTTTTTTTAAAGAAAATCCGTATATAGTTAAAAGAGTATAATGCACTGGCATATTTCCAAAGAGGTTGAACTGTAGCTCACCGATTAGTGTTCAAGCTCATCCCACTGGATATCCTGTGCAAATATCCCAAAAAGGTCATCCGATAAAGTTAACATATGTAGGACGAGTCCAAGGCAGTGTTTTCACTGCAATTCATTTTTATTGATTCATCACACTTGATAAAGGGCCTTGTCTGAAACTTTAAAATACTGTCTTGGACCCGTCCTACATATATTAACTTTATTGCACTGGCATATTTGTTTTTATCCAATAAGCTTCCTTTAGGGCAGGGATCCCCAACCTTTTGAACCCGTGAGCAACATTCAGAAGCAAAAGGAGATGGGGAGCAACACTAGCATAAAAAATGTTCTTGGGGTGCCAAATAAGTGCTGTGATTGGCCATTTGGTAGCCCCTATGTGGATTGTCAATCTACATTAAGACTCTGTTTGGCAGTGCACCTGGTTTTTATGAAACTAAAACTTGCCTAAAAGCCTGGAATTCAAAAATAAGCTCCTGCTTTGAGGCCACTGGGAGCAACATCCAAGGGGTTGGAGAGCAACACTGCTGTAAGGTGCCCTTCCCTACTGATCAAAATGTGCAATAAAAGGTTGCAATAAATATCCCCCCATTTGAACGATATTTTGCATTGAACTTAGGGGAATTTAGATCCTAGCTGCCAGATTAATTAAGATGCAAATTGAAGAGCTGCCGAATAAAACGCTAAATAATTCAAAAAACACAAATAATAAAAAATGAAAATCAATAGCAAATTGTCTTGTCTCTAAATGTGCTGATTGAAAATCTCTATGAGGAAATTAGTAACTTAAAGGGGTGGTTCACCTTTAAGTTAATGGAATGGAATGACTAATTCTTAGCACCTTTTCAATTGGCCTTCTTTTTTTGGACTATTTGCCTATTTCTGCTGATGCTTTCCAGCTTTCAAATGGGGGTCAATGACTCCATCTAAGAAACAATGGCTCTTTAAGTTACTTTTTATTACTCATCCATATATTCAAACGTCTCCTATTCATATTCCAGTATCTTGTACAAAGTAATGTATGGTTGCTAGCAACCAAACTGCAAACTGGAGAGCCGCTGAATAAAAAGCTAAATAACTCAAATTCCACAAATAATAAAAAATAAAAATCATCTACAAATCATCTCAGAATATCCCTCTCTACATCATACTAATTGTTAATGTAAAGGTGAAAGAGCAGCTTAAAAACACCACTTACCTGTTATCTCTCCAGTTCGTACGGCAAATGGAATAACCAAATCAAAAGGCCGGAAACCCAGACCATTCATTGAGCCAACAGGAGCATAATCTGCCTCCGATACCTACAGAAAAAATTATGTTATTAGTCTCCGAAAGTAATGTGTCTGAACCAAGGAGCCCCGTCCATGCTGGTGACAATGCAAACAGATCAAGAACAGAGACTTCTTTTTCTCCAGAACAGGAAGTGGAGTGTGCAAGAGAGTAATCTAATAGAAGTCATAAACCCTTACAATTCCCATATTAGTTTGAATCAAAATATAACTAGATTTTGAAGGGTGGGTTAAACTGGCATTTTTTTTCCATAGGACTGACACAGAATTTTTGTTGATCCACACCACCGTCTGAGTCTGTTTGCTTAGCTACCAAGTATGGATTTAAGGCAAAAAAAAAACAATTCATGGAAATGTGAATATTTAGATTTCCTGGAAATCTGAAAGAAAAAGTTAATCTGGTGCCGCAGGGTGATCGGGAGGAGTGAAAAAATCCACATCCCATCATGGTGACACAGGTCATAGGTAATGTAATAATGGGGTGAAACTTGCCACAGGTCTAGTAACCCATGGCAACCACTTAGCATGCAGGATTTACTGGCCAGATAACTGGCTGCAATGGGTTACTAGACCCAGAAATACTATGCACCTTTTATTACATTCCCCTTAATGATTGGTAACAGCTGGAAATGATATGGGCGGCCAGTACTTGCAGACCGGAGGTTCAAAAATAAGCATAAAGCAAAAACCAAAGTAGAGACCCCTTCGGGAATCAGGAAACAATAGAGCACGGAGCCATGCTCAAAGCAGAATGGGTCCGGCTGAGATGTGATTGGTGCCCTAAAAGTGAAACGTTCATGGATCAAATGGAAGACGTGATCAGTGAGGGCCAAGATTGGCTCAAGCAGTTCCAAAAAGCAGCAACATGATTGGCTGTGAGGGAAGAAATATGGAAAGAGAGAGGGTGTGGGCAATAAATAAAAATATACCAAGGACTGGTAGCCTGGAGGACATGCACTAAGGGACTGCTGCTGCACCTGTACGGGGACTTCATCTGTAGCCTGGTGTTTGGAACAAGGGGATCACAAGGACACAAAACATAGGTTATAATCCCAGATCATAAGAACAAAACAACAAATATTATTAAGTTATCAAACAGCAGAAGGAAAACAAATTGGTGCATTGGAGTAGAATGTAAGAATAGAGGTTAAATGTTGTGCCCGGTTTGTTATTTACAACCCAAAGTCCTGCTTTACCACTTAGAGCCAGGAGGTGGCGACGTACTGTTTCCTTTGTGAGAATAAACTGGCCATTCATCAAAAGCAATATCCGTGTAGGATTTAATGGGCTCTAAGAGTAAGCACATTCCTCATGTATATAACACAGCCATTTATTATAACAATACCTACATTTTCTTCCTGCACTTCTGTTTTAAAGAATTTCACTATCCAAGCTGTACCCTTTAAAGTAACCCAACGTACCCTAAAAATTAATTTATGTACAGAAAAACTCATTTCCAACCCGCAGCCTTTATTTGTTTTACTACACCTCCCAGTATCCCTTTTACAGTTAAGCAACCCCCTCAGGCAGGACACTGGGTTGGAAATCTCTGATACTCATAATGTATATAATGGGCAGACGGTGGCCCTTAAGATGTTCCTAAACTTTAATTACTGTAAACCCCACAAACAGTCTTTGGCTGTTAGAATTTCAGTCTGCATTAAGACCTCTGGGGATTGTTTTAGGATAACAGGTATAAAAATGCAATCTTTAACTGGTAATTCAATTGCTGTGCCCTGGACAACGTTCTAAGCCTGAGTTGCTGTGCCCTGGACAACGTTCTAAGCCTGAGTTGCTGAGCCCAGGATAACGTTCTAAGACTAAATTGCTGTGCCGAGGACAATGTTCTAAGCCCGAGTTGCTGTGCCCTGGACAACGTTCTAAGCCTGAGTTGCTGAGCCCAGGACAACGTTCTAAGCCTGAGTTGCTGAGCCCTGGACAACGTTCTAAGCCTGAGTTGCTGTGCCCTGGACAACGTTCTAAGCCCAAGTTGCTGAGCCCAGGA
The DNA here is from genome assembly GCF_017654675.1 of Xenopus laevis. Lineage (NCBI taxonomy): Eukaryota > Metazoa > Chordata > Amphibia > Anura > Pipidae > Xenopus > Xenopus laevis. The sequence continues at coordinate 128,197,736 of NC_054378.1, read as the reverse complement.
CAACGTTCTAAGACTAAATTGCTGTGCCGAGGACAATGTTCTAAAGGTGGCCATACATGGGCCGATAAAAGCTGCAGACAGACCGTGTCGGCAGCTTATTGGCCCGTGTATGGGGCCCCACGACGGGCTTCACCGATCGAGTTCTGGCCGAAAGTCGGCCAGATCTCGATCGGATGGGACAGAAAATCCCGTCGGATCGCGGCCGCATCTATTCGTTGATGCGGTCCCGCGATCCGACCGCCCGTTTGGGCATCGTTAGGATCCGATCGTTGGGCCCTAGGGCCCACGATCGGATCAGCCGATATTGCCCACCTCAAGGTGGGTATATCGGAGGGAGATCCGCTCGTTTGGTGACATCGCCATAAGAGCGGATCTCTCCATGTATGGGCACCTTAAGCCCGAGTTGCTGAGCCCAGGACAACGTTTTAAGTCTGAGTTGCTGTGCCCTGGACAACGTTCCAAGCCCGAGTTGCTGAGCCCAGGACAACATTATAAGCCAGAGTTGCTGAGCCCAGGTCAACGTTCTAAGCCTGAGTTGCTGAGCCCAGGACAACGTTTTAAGCCTGAGTTGCTGTGCCCTGGACAACGTTCCAAGCCCGAGTTGCTGAGCCCAGGACAACATTCTAAGCCAGAGTTGCTGAGCCCAGGTCAACATTCTAAGCCTGAGTTGCTGAGCCCAGGACAACGTTCTAAGCCCGAGTTGCTGAGCCCAGGACAACATTCTAAGCCTAAATTGCTGTGCTGAGGACAATGTTCTAAGCCCGAGTTGCTGAGCCCAGGACAACATTCTAAGCCTGAGTTGCAGTGCCCTGGACAATGTTCTAAGCCAGAGTTGCTGAGCCTAAATTGCTGTGCTGAGGACAATGTTCTAAGCCCGAGTTTCTAAGCCAGAGTTGCTGAGCCCAGGTCAACGTTCTAAGCCTGAGTTGCTGTGCCCTGGACAATGTTCTAAGCCAGAGTTGCTGAGCCCAGGACAACGTTGTAAGCCTAAATTGCTGTGCTGAGGACAATGTTCTAAGCCAGAGTTGCTGAGCCCAGGACAACGTTCTAAGCCTGAGTTGCTGTGCCCTGGACAACGTTCTAAGCCTGAGTTGCTGTGCCCAGGACAACGTTCTAAGCCCGAGTTACTGTGCCCAGGACAACTTTCTAAGCCCGAGTTGCTGTACCCAGGACAACGTTCTAAGCCTGAGTTGCTGTGCCCAGGACAACATTCTAAGCCTGAGTTGCTGTGCCCAGGACAACCATCCAACTCTCAGTTGTTGTGCGCAGGACAACGTTCTAAGCCTGAGTTGCTGTGCCCAGGACAATGTTTTAAGCCTGAGTTGATGTGCCCAGGGCAACTTTCTAAGCCCGAGTTGCTGAGCCCAGGACAACGTTCTAAGCCCGAGTTGCTGTGACCAGGACAACATTCTAAGCCTGAGTTGCTGTGCCCAGGACAGCATACTAAGCCTGAGTTGCTGTGCCCAGGACAACATTCTAAGCCTGAGTTGCTGTGCCCAGGACAACATACTAAGCCTGAGTTGCTGTGCCCAGGACAACATTCTAAGCCTGAGTTGCTGTGCCCAGAACAATGTTCTAAGCCTGAGTTGCTGTGCCCAGGACAATGTTCTAAGCCTGAGTTGCTGTGCCCAGGACAATGTTCTAAGCCTGAGTTGCTGTGCCCAGGACAACGGTCTAAGCCTGAGTTGCTGTGCCCTTGACAACCTTCTAAGCCTGAGTTGCTGTGCCCAGGACAACCTTCTAAGCCTGAGTTGCTGTGCCCAGGATAACACCTGTTGTAGTATAGTTTGCTGTTTTTGTTTTTTTAATCAAAAACTATACTACATCTGTGTTGCTGTGCTTTGTTGGAGTGTCCAGGATAATGCTCCAAACCTGTGTTGCTGCACTGTGCCCAGCATAATGCTCTGAGCCGGAGCTATTTACTATAGCTAGGATAATGCTGTGAGTTTGTGTAATGCTGGGTATGATGCTCTGCCCTGTTTTTCATGCTCTGGATAACTGCTTAGAGACACCGATTGTTGGGTTGCAGTTGATTTATAATGTTATCCCTTTGTGCCTACAGATACATAACTGTTCCTCTGGAAGGACTAAGCAAGAACATCCTGCCCTGTTAAATCCATCAGCTTTAGTTCCAGGGCCTATTAGATACAGACTATGCAGAAAGGCATCACTGTCAGAATTTGGCAGATAAGGGAGGGCACATGAACAACACAATCATCTTACCATTACAGTAAAGGGGCTATTGGGGATGTCAGCTCCACCAAAGCGAACGTGGATGACGTAGGGTCCGGTTTTAGCTGTAGTGTAGTAAATGTCATAAGTGCCGTCCGCGTTCTCGATCACATCTGCTTCAGTCTCCAACCCATCTGGGCCGAGGATGCTGCACGTGACTTTCCCTTTACCAGCGGTTGTGGCATCGACCACAAAACCAACTTCCTCCCCTGTTTTTACTGCTGCCTGGATACCGGAACCTAAAAACACACAGGTCTGTCCAATATCCGTAATTCAAATGTACAGTCTGATTATCGAATAAAATCCCTGTTTAGTTTGTGCACAGATCATTCCCTCTCTGTATGTTTGCATTTATACCGTATATACTCGAGTATAAGCCGTCCCGAGTATAAGCCGAGGTACCTAATTTTACCTCCAAAAACTGGGATTGACTCGAGTATAAGCCTAGGGTGAGAAATGCAGCAGCTTCTGGAAAGTTTCAATCAAAAAATTGAGGGTTTCTGCTCCCATTGGAGGTGCCGGCGTCTCGTTTTTGGATACCGGCAACCATTCTTGAATGCCGGCGAATATTCTTGGAGACTATTCTTGGACGCCGACGACTATTCTTAGACGCCGGCGACCGTTTTCGCGCTTGACCCGAGTATAAGCCGAGGTAGAGTTTTTCAGCATATTTTGGGGGCTGAAAAATTTGGCTTATACTCGAGTATATACGGTACATACAGGCCTGTAGCCATATTGTTTCCTTTGGAACAGCTAGAAGTTTGTTTTAAGAGATAAAAATTATACACATAAAACACACCACTAAATAGTTATACTGATTACTGTTGCCCACGGTCACCGGTTACAATAAGCCGATTGTACATAGGAAATCCATCAGACAAACACTATGAATAACATTCCTATAGTATAGGAGGAATGATAGGAAAAACAAAAAAAGTGGTCGGAAACTTCCATTCTACAATACAAGAGCAAAGAAAGAAGTTTGTCAAATGAAGTGGAATCATAAAGGAAACAGGATCTGCCCCAGTATTGAACTGGTTTGGTCTCCAGGGCTGGGAAAGAGCAGGCAGGTATAAGCAAAGCATTCATTCTGCCACATTTCCCAAAGTATAAAGTATCTCTCTTGTCCAATCACATCTGAGAAATCTGGAACTGCACAAGTTTCAAGGGGAAGATCCCCTTACACAAAACATTCAGTATAATATATACAATGAATGACATTCCAGGACATTTTGCAGTTAGATTTCTATTATTATTAATTTGTATGAGTTTATCATTTTACAGCAATCCAGCTTTTTAACTGAAGCTGCTGTGTGCTTTTCACAGACCTTAGCAGCCATTTGAGCACACAATACGCATATCCCTTATCCATATGTATAAATACAAATATACAGAGAAGGAATGTTCTGGGCACACAATAAGCTATACCCTCATACTGTTCTGTCTAAGGGAATCAATATGGCACCTCCTCCTCCCATATGTATAAATACAAATATACAGAGAAGGAATGTTCTGGGCACACAATAAGCTATACCCTCATACTGTACTGCCTAAGGGAATCAATATGGCACCTCCCTCCTCCCATATGTATAAATACAAATATACAGAGAAGGAATGTTCTGGGCACACAATAAGTAAAATACTTACTCTATGGCAAGCAAAGTTTTGAACACAATTTAATCACTGATAATGTAATATCAGTACAATGTAAGTAGTATTGCCCTTAAATTGTAGATCAAACCTACTTAAGACAAAACCTAGAACATTTGGCATATTTTTACTTCCAGGACAGAAAGAATCTGTAAGTATCAAATGACATTCTACACATCGCACTGCCAGGATTTCTGCAGAACACTAACAGCAAATACATGTTGTCGGTCACCAGATAAGTTCCATACCACAGTAATGATCTGATAATGAAGAAAAACAACACGTGCTGCACAGAAAGTGGTGGCTAAAAATCTGCAGCTGCTGCAAAATTGGAGCGTTTGGTGAAACAACTGGAGGAGCAAACCAATAGTTGTATTTTTTGTATGGAGCAGGGACAACAGTATGCAAAATGAAGGTCCTAGGTGATGAAAGAAGGCCCCTAACATGAGAGAAAATACTAATTACCTTGCAAAAGTGATCAACCCTAATCATCCCTTTGGCCAAACTCTGAAATACAAAACTACGATCTTTTGTTCCCAGGCACACATTGATTTTATGTTTTGACTACAACACAGAATGGGTTATATTTGCATTTCTGTAGATTCACCTTTTGCAGCAAAAATGGCTTTAAAAGGGATTCTGTCCATGATTTTTATGGTGTCGTTTTTATTTCTAAATGACACTGTTTACACTGCAAATAATTCACTCTACCATGTAAAGATAGGGTTGCCACCCAGCCGGTATTTTACCGGCCTAGCCGGTAAAATACCTGCAGGGCCGGTATTACAAATTTACCGGCAATGTAGCTGCCGGTAAATTTGTAATACGATCAAAAGGAGCCCTCGGCCTGCCCCCAATCCCCTGCAAGTTACGTTTTTTTTCCCTGCAAGTTACGTTTTTTTTTGCCTCTTCTAGCGTCCGCGGGTCTCCGTCGTATGGCCCCGCCCCTTTTGACGTCACGCCCCGCCCATTTGAGCCCCCCCCCAGCAGCCGGTAAATTTTTTTATAAAAGGTGGCAACCCTATGTAAAGATATAGCATTCCTACTAACAAATGCATTTAGTTGTAATATTGGTGTGTAGGTGCATGTAATTTTGCCGGGTCATGTGCTTTCAGAAAGAGCCAGCACTTTAGGATGGAACTGCTTTCCTGACAGGTTGTTTTTTCTCTTACTCAATGCAACTGAAGGAGTCACAGTGGGACATGGATTTTTACTATTGAGTGCTGTTCTTATATCTACCAGGCAGCTGTTATCTTCCCATTGTTCAATTGTTAGACTTCTGGGGGGGAACAGGGAGGGGGTGATATCACTCCAACTTGCAGTAAGGCTCTGGCCACACGGGCAGATTCAGGGAGATTTGCCGCCTGGAGACTAATCTTCCCCCGATCTACCTTCCGCCATCTAAAATGAAAAGGAGCACTTCGTTTTCCGAAGTCGCCCGAAATTTCCTCGTGAGGCAATTACGGGTGTTTTTGAAAAACAAAGTGCTACCAGTGCCTGCCACCGGGTGATTTTCATTTTAGACGACGGAAGGCAGATCGGGGAGATAAGTCGCCATGAAGAGGAGGAGATTTGTCGTCTGGTGACTAATCTTCCGGAATCTGCCCATGTGGCCAGACCCTAAAAGTGACTGAAGTTTATCAGAGCACAAGCCACATGACTGTAGGCATCTGGGAAACTGAGAATATGTCTAATCTCATGTCAGATTGAAAAATTAAACATAAAAAAATATGTTTGCTCTTTTGAACGTGCAGAAGTCTGCTGGAACAGCTATATTAACGGATAAATTTTTTTTTAAAAAAAACATGTTTTCCCATGACAGTAATCCTTTAAGTATTTGCATAACTAGATAATTCTACAAAAAAAAACATTTTTTTCTACGCTTAAAGATGGAGCTGTTTTTCATACAAGGCTACCCATTAGTGACATACCCTCCTAACACCTTAGATATGCATTTACCTGCTGCTGTGCACTTGCTGGCATCTCCTATGGACATGGCACAAATTCTATATGGGGAGTAAGGGATGTCATCTCCTCCATATTTCACAGCAACATGGTAGCGCCCAGTCCTGTCTGGGATGTAAGATACAGAATAGGTGCCATCATTGTTGTCCTGAATATGTGCTTTCTTTGGCTTCCCTTCTTGATCCTACAGTCAAAAGATATTAAAAATGTTTAAAAAAAATGTCATATACAGGGATTTATAAAAAAAAAAAAACCTGGAAAATTCTACCCGCTGGCTATAAAAATAGGGTACAGCGACTTGCGTTTCTAACCACCTCAGAGGGATTGATTAATCAGTTTAAATAAACAGCCAGATCAAGTAACATGTTTCTGCACAATATTGTTTTAATACAAGTATCAATGAAAGAACATCTCGTTTGGAAAGCTCTTAATGAGCACGTTTGATTACACAAGGACATTTCTTGAGACCTTGCCCAGAGTTTCTCTCTCCCTCCGTTTTCTGGGAACATTCCCCACAAGATTTTTCAGCTTTTTTTTTTTCTCGATTTCCTAAACAAATACTTAAATTTCTTATTTGTGATGATTTACACTCTGTAAATGGCTAAAGGGAATATCCTGTAATCCTCGGATTCCTGGGATGGCTGGGAAATAGAACTGCCACTCTTGGAGCTGCCGGAAACATTCCGATGAAAAAAAGCCTCATTTAAAGGCCAGCAAGAGAAATTAAAAATAATAACAGAGAAAAATCATCATGTGGTAATATGGTACCAACATATTTGTTTATAGCCTTTTTCCAAGAGTTTATTTTACAAGTAAGTGGTTGTTATTGCTGTGCTACTGTGTGTCAGGGGTAATTATAGGGTAATTAACCCATGTCTAATATGCAATATCTACTAGCTGGATAATTCTGGACATTCTTAAAGTTACACACTCCTTATTTGGAATTCAGTGCTTTCATTGTGTAGGGCTTTCATTATACTATATTTTGCTTTATATCTTCATTATACTACTTGGTGGAAGACTGGAGAAAACTTATAAGGTGAAGAACGAACATTACTATATGCATCAAAAATCCAAGAAATCTTGTGAGTATTTATCCGAAAGGGGAATCTTGAAGAATATCACACTGGTGGATCTTCTGCAATATAGCTCTCCAGGCACCATTTTTTAAACACTCTGTGGCTCAAGAGGGTTAATTGCTTATCTTAATTGAGACAATACTACTCTATGTGTGCGCTTCTTTTGCATTCTATTTCATGGGTCCCCAACCTTTTTTTACTCGTGAGCCACATTTAAATGTAAAAATAGAGTTGGAGAGCAACACAAACATGAAAAAGTCCATGGGGATGTCAAATAAGAGCTGTGATTGGCTGTTTGGTAGCCCCTATATGAACTGGTAGCGTATAGGAGGCTCTGTTTGGCAGTACACCTTTTGGCAGCAACCAAAACTTGCCTCTAAGCCAGAGATTAAAAATAAGCACCTGCTTATGAGACTACTGGGAGCAACATGTTGCTCACAAGCTACTGGTTGGGGACCACTGGTGTAGGGGGTCAATTGCCCCACATTTCACCCAATCCAACTCACCGTGATTTGGACCGACAGAGGTCCTAGTCCTGCATTCTTGGCATCTACAGCAAAATTAACTGGCAGGCTGGCAGAAACTCCTTGAGCGCAGAGTCCAGGACCGCTGGCAGTCACCTTGCTGGCATCATACGTTGGCAAGACCTTCACCTTAAAAGGACTTGAACAGCAAATCAAAAATTAGTCTTGAACCAATACTAATATGCTAGTCATATCTATATAAATATATAATATAGGTGGGTTATATGGGGTCAGTATGTACTAATATTAACATGATATTATGTTAAATTGAATTTTATGAATTATGGGCTATGTATGGGACATATATTTTTTTCAATGACTATTTAATGGTGCCTTGGGAACTGGGGCACGTCCCTACTACCCTGCTGCCGATTTTGGACTCATAGCATAGACCCCCCCATCTCTTCAAGAATATTATAATACTAATATGGTGGCTAGATAACAATACAGATTAGAGTGGTTTTACCATCTGTGTAGGCCATGATCCTTCACACCATAAGGTCCCCAGGATACAGCAATCACACAAACATTTGGCATATCACTTTTCTTCCTGGTGCCAAAAACTTTAACTGTGGACTTTTCTACAGAGAATTTATATCAAAAGATATATGTCCCAAGGCTTTTCATTAGTCAAAACAAATTATTTATTTGAGTTGCATTAAAAATACGATACATACTGACCCCACATGGTCCACCTTACGCGTTTCGTACTTAGTCATAGGTGTCTCTGTGGACTTTTCTATACAGGTATGGGATCCATTATCTGGAAACCCATTATCCAGTAGGGATGCACCAAATCCACTATTTTGGATTCGGCTGAACCCCTAAATCCTTTGCAAAAGATTCAGCCGAATACCAAATACTAATTTGCATATGCAAATTAGGGGTTGGAAGGAGAAAACATTTTTTACTTCCTTGTTTTGTGACAAAAAGTCACGCAATTTCCCTAAAACTAATTTGCATATGTCCCTAATTTGCATATGCAAATTAGGATTAGGTTCGGCCGGGCAGAAGGTTTCAGCCGAATCGGAATTCTGCTGAAAAAGGCCACATCCCGAACCGAATCCTGGAAACCAGAACCAGAAAGCTCTGTATTATGGAAGCTCCTATTATAATCAAATCATCCAACTTTTAAAAAGTGATTTCCTTTTTCTCCATAATAATAAAACAGTCGCTTGTACCAACTAAGATATAATTAATCCTTATTGGAAGCAAAACCAGCCTATTGGCTTTATTTAATGTTTACATGATTTTCTAGTAGACTTAGGGTATTATTACCAATTATTATTAATATTATTAGTAATTATTCATATTATTAGGGTATTATTATTAGAAGTATTAGGGTATATATACTGTATATATAAAGAGCTAAATTACGGAAAAAAAACATTATCTGGAAAATCCCAGGTCCTGAGCATTCTGGATAACAGGTCCCATACCTGTACTATATGGTACCCATACATGACAAATCAAAACCATGCTCAGAGAGAAAATGATATTTCTGCCTAAACAGGATAAAGAGGAGAAGTGTAAGGATAACATGATAAAATGAAGCTGGAACTGGTAGTACCAGGAGACATGGGTTCCTAAAAACACATCTTAAAAACAAACATCATAGAAAGGAAAAAAACTTGTGCCTCTGCATTGTTATACTATGAGATATCTGGGTTGCTGTCAGATGAATTAAAAAAAAAAAAATCTGAGGTTCAAGGAGAACAGCAAGTTTACCTTCGTGGGATCTCTTCATCAGCATACTGGACAGCTACGGTATAGGGGCCCTCCAGCGTGGGCGTATAACTCACTGTGTGAGTCCCTTCTCCATTATCCACTATGTCTACTGGTTCCACCGTCCCTGTACAATAAACAAGCAAGATTTAAAGCTCGCCCTGAAATGACTGACGTGGAAAGAGCTTAATAAAGCCCCAACTTGAACAAGTTGCAGCTTTTATTTCTATCACCCTTACAGCTATTAAAGGAAAACTATACCCCTCAACCAATTTAGGTCTCTATAAAAAGATATTGCATATAACAGCTCATGTGTAAAACTCTGCTTCATGTAAATAAACCATTTTCACAACAATATACTTTTTAGTGGTATGTGCCATTGGGTAATCATAAATAGAAAACTGCCATTTTAAAAAACAAGGGCCGCCCCCTGGGATTGTATGATTCATGGTGCACACAGACAAACCATACATGTTAGGTCACATGAGCCAATTAACAGACAGAGTTCTGTCTTTTGCTTTCACACTTCTTCCTGTTACAGTTAGAGCTGCAGTATTTCTGGTCAGGTGATCTCTTCCTGTTACAGTTAGAGCTGCAGTATTTCTGGTCAGGTGATCTCTTCCTGTTACAGTTAGAGCTGCAGTATTTCTGGTCAGGTGATCTCTTCCTGTTACAGTTAGAGCTGCAGCATTTCTGGTCAGGTGATCTCTTCCTGTTATAGTTAGAGCTGCAGTATTTCTGGTCAGGTGATCTCTTCCTGTTACAGCTGCAGTATTTCTGGTCAGGTGATCTCTTCCTGTTACAGCTGCAGTATTTCTGGTCAGGTGATCTCTGAGGCAGCACACAGACCATTACAAAATGGTGGTTCAAGGCAAGAGATGTAAAAGGGCAATATTTACTTAAATATATATTCCAGTTAGATAAGATTCTTTAATATGACACTTAATTTGATATAAACTATCTCAAGTATTCATTTTGGGGATATAGCTGTCCTTTAAAAAGGAAGCTCATCTTTAAAAAACACCTTTTTAATGCTACAAACAAAGGCACAGTTTATTTTATTTCATTGCCTTCCTAAGTCCCTCTCTATTCAGTGACACATTGGGTATTGGAATAATATAATGCCTCTGTTGTACATAGAACTTAAAGGAGCGAAGGGACTTCAATTTCAAGGAGGGCCTCAAACAATACAAAGCCATGTGAATTGGCCTGCTGCAGATTTTCACATGCCCAAATTACTACTCAGTCCTTCTAGTAACCCAAAGCAACCATTAAGAAGGAAACATTTAATTATATGCCGAATGCAAGCTTTCGATTGGTAAACTGATGCAGCACAAACTTGCATTTATTTCAATATCTATTGAACGACTTTAAAGTAATGTTAAATGAATAAAAAAGGGTTTTTTTAGGCTATTGAAAAGTGAACTTCCTCTTTAATCTTTTAGCCCCTTTAAACAAGACAGTAAAACTATTGTTTGTCCAAAAAACAAACTTGTAGTTTAAGAACTACACAATCCTCAGCAGGCACAGGGGGAAGTCAGGATCTCCAGCTGAAGTTTAACTGGAGAGTGTTCAATCCTCTGGACTTGCTTTGATCAGTTGCGAATGCATCTACATAAAGAATTTCTGTGCTCCAGGAAACAACTAAAAGCGATAACTGGGGAGATGCTTGCAACTGAAACAGTTACTTGAAAAGCGTTCATCTGCTGTTGGACTACAACTCCCAGCATTCTTCAACAGCATAGGCTGAGCGTTCTAGAGCACATTGGGTTGAAAGGACAATACCAAGAAGGCAGAACTGTGAGCTAGGGGTTATTATCCAATTGTTAGTCAATATTAAAGGAGAAGGAAAGGCTAAAAGTAAGTAAGCTTTATCAGAAAGGTCTATATAAATACACCAGTAACCCCTCAAATTAATACTGCTCTGAGTCCTCTGTCAAAAGAAACAGCACATTTCTTTCCTTCTATTGTGTACTCATGGGCTTCTGTATCAGACTAACTGTTTTAAGCTTAAACCTCCAGGGTAGAGTCCTGCAGCGGGTCGGGTACTGTTACCCGCAAGAACCTGCGGCACCCTGCGGGTTGCGGATAGAAGTTCCGAGTGCAGGCATAGACGCGGGTCGCGGTTCTGCGGGTCGGGCCGCATGTCATGTCAATAGCGATATTTACTCCTTTTTACTGGTCACGGCTACTTCAGATGACGCCACTTCCGGTTTACGACAGCACTTCATGGTTTACTCCTTTTTTTCTGATTACGGCTACTTCCGATGATGTCACTTCCAGTTTACAATGACAGCACTTCCTGATTCTTGATGGTCAGTGGGTCGCGGGTCCAGGTTGCGGATAAGGTACTTGCGGGTCCAAGCGGGTAAGAATGCGGGTTGCGGGTCCGGGTCCCAAAAAATGGACCCGCCCAGAACTCTGCTCCAGGGCACAGCCTTGAGCATGCTCAGTTTGCTCCTCTCTCCCTCCCTCCCTCCTCCCCTCCCTGCTGTAATCTGAGCCCAGAGCTATAAGTGAGCAGGGAGAGACTCGGGCAGGAAGTGATGTCACACCAAGCTAATATGGCAGTTGCTATCCTAAACAAACAGAGAACACTTCTAGAGCTGTTTATTCAGGTATGGTAAAGCATTCTGCAGAAAAAATATAGTTATAGCTCGCACTGTTGTGGCTAATCTATTGGCAAACTGCTTCAGTAGCTTTCCTTCTCCTTTAACATAAGTGAAGTTCTCAGCATGATCTATTTATTTGGCAAAGGGGCCCGTAGCCTTTCCAGCAGCACATTATGTGGCTCTTACAATCACAGAGAGTTTGATTGGATGGGAAGGAGCAGCTCACAAACCACAGAATAATGATTTAATGTCCGAAGCAGCAGGCTATCCAGGTTATCTGAGGTAACACGCTTATCTGCATCCTATTAGTAAAGTAATGCGATATTGAAAGATAAACAGCACAGATTGATTGCTCATGTGCAGCACCGGAGTGTAAGGGTCTGGCCACACGAGCAGCTTCGGGGAGATTAGTTGCCCCAGTGACAAATCTCCCCGAACTGCCTTCCCCTGCCCTCCGCTGGCTGAAATTAAATTCGCCTGGGGGAAGTGACACGCGATGCTTCGTTTTCAGAAGTCGCCCAACGTTGCCTCACGAGGAAACTTTTTCAAAGTGCCGTAAGTGCATTGCCACAGGAGATTTTCATTTTAGCCAGCGGAGGGCAGGCAGTTCAGGGACATCGTCGCCCCGAAGAAGAGGAGATCTGTCGCTGTGGCGACTGATCTCCCCGAATCTCTCGTGTAGCCAGACCCTTAGAGGTATTATATCGCTTGTCTCCGCTTAGGCTCTTTGTAGCTGTCTCTGGAGTTGTCCCTGCGAAAAAATAACAATTGCATCTCCCCAGTGTGTTTTTTACAACAGCCTTTCAACAGGGAGGAATGAGCAGCTTCTTGTTCTGCTAAACATAAACAACATGTTTTTCCTTATATTTCCATATACTGTGGGCCAGTTATGGGGGCCCCTGATTATTATACAACAATGATGGACCTATTTTTCTTTGTGTAAATCACTGCTATTTATTTTTGTTATGGAAAGAAGCTTAGAATTTCTGGATGGAGTTTCCCTAGCAGTGCGTCTTTAAAGGGATTCTGTCCATGATTTTTATTATGTAGTTTTTATTTCTAAATGACACTGTTTACACTGCAAATAATTCATTCTACAATATAAAATGTCATTGCTGAACCAGCATGGGTATTTTTTCTTATTTGTAATATCCATGTTGCCTGGTCATGTGCTTTCAGAAAGAGCCAGCACTTTAGGATGGAACTGCTTTCTGGCAGGCTGTTGTTTCTCCTACTCAATTTAACTGAGTGTGTCTCTGTGGGACCTGGATTTTACTATTGAGTGCTGTTCATAGATCTACCAGGCAGCTGTTATCTTGTGTTAGGGAGCTGCTATCTGGTTCCCTTCCCATTGTTCTGTTGTTAGTCTGCTGGGGGGAAAGGGAGGGGGGTGATATCACTCAAACTTCAGTCACTCTTTACTGCTGTACTGCCTAGTTGATCAGAGCACAAGTCACATGACTGGGGGCAGCTGGGAAACTGACAATATGTCTAGCCCCATGTCAGATTTCAAAATTAAATATTAAAAAATCTGTTTGCTGTTTTCAAAAACAGATTTCAGTGCAGAATTCTGGAGCAGCACTGTTGAATTTTGAAAAACAATGTTTTCCCATAACAGTATCCCTTAAAGAAACCCTTGACATAACTATATGCATTTATAAATCTCCTATGCCTTTTATTCAGGTAAAACTGGCCCAGAGTCAGCCCACGGTTAGAGCATCGTCTTGTTATTCAGAAGATGTCGGATATACTACAGTACATTGTAGGGATCCACCGAATCCAGGATTCAGTTTAGGATTCAGCCAGGATTCTGCCTTGTTTAGCAGGATTCAGATGAATCCAAACTAAATCCGAAAAATCATGTGACTTTTCATTATACAACAAGAACGTAAAAAGAAAATTTAGCCTCTCGCTAGGCGCTCTTTCCCCTCTCCTTTCCCTAATTTGCATGTGTACATTTTTGAGAAACAGATTTCAGTGCAGAATTCTGCTGGAGCAGCACTATTAACTGATGTGTTTTGAAAAAAAACAAACATTTTTCTTTCTTGCATAGATTGGCCCCTACGATTTCAAATCCGGTGCTTCCCAAATGGAAAAATTATCAGCAGAGAAGCCCCAACTATGTGAAAAATGTCCCTTACAACACGGGCCTAGCGTTTCATATGGAAAAGTGCTATTTCTCATGTCCAGGTAGAAAGCAAAGGCAAAGCTAGAACTCCCCAGTACAAGCACGCAATGCACATTAACTGTCAATCAGATTTAGTTTTCAGCACTCGGCAGGAGTCCTGTTCTGAAATCCCAGAGTGCCATAGCAGCTTTACAAAACAAAAGGGCTACTGTCTGAATCTGTTTTGCAGTAGCCACGCCATTGTATATGTCAGCTCACTCAATTGCATTGGACAGCCTGCTGCCTGGAAGGTGCATTCCCACGACATGGTTAAAAAGCCTGTGCCCAGTCATGTAAAAACAATATCAGTGCCTGGGGTTCTGAGCAGAAAATAATTTGTACTTGGGGGGGAAAGAATTTGTTGCTCTGATTTACCAATTTTATATCAGGCTGGAGGGGGTATCAAGAGATTAGACGGGCAACATTTTGCAGCATAAAGATTAAAGTGTCATGCGTTTACTCTTAAACACAGGGCTGCTTATTGTATGCAAGAACATCCCATTGGAATATTTGTGGGAGGTATAGATATATATATAAATATATATATATATATATGTGTATAGTTAGAAGAGTCGTTGGAATAAAGTGTTGATGTAGATAAGGGCCTTTTAAAGGGGTGGTTCACCTTTATGTATGTTATACTATGACTAATTCTAAGCAACTTTTCAGATGGTCTTTATTTTTTATATATAAAAAAAAAAGCTTTCATATGGGGGTCACTGACCCCATCTAAAAATCAAATGCTCTGTAAGGCTACAAATGTATTGTTATTGCTACTTTTTATTACTCATCTTTCTATTCAGGCCTCTCCTATTCATATTCCAGTCTCTTCTTTAAATCTAATTTGGTCCCTAGCAACCAGACTGCTGAGGGATGCACCGAATCCACTATTTTGTAGGGATGCACCAAATCCACAATTTTGGATTCGGCCGAATCCATCTTGGAAGAAAAAGTGGAAAAAATTGGTTTACTTCCTTGTTTTGTAACAAAAAGTCACGTAAAATCCCGCCCTCCTCATAATTTGCATATGCAATTTAGGATTCGGTTCGGCCAGGCACAAGAATTCCAAATCCGAATCCTGCTGAAAAAGGCCGAATCCTGAACGGATTCCTGGATTCCTGGTGCATCCCTACTATTTTCGATTCGGCTGAACCCCCGAATCCTTTGCGAAAGATTCAGCCTAATACTGACCCGAAGCGGAGTCCTAATTTGCATATGTAAATTAGGGTTTGGAAGGGGAAAACATCCCTACTAAAAAGCTAAATAACTCAAAAGTAGGAATGCACCAAATACACTATTTTTGATTCGGCTAAACCCCAGAATCCTTCGAGAAAGATTCGGCCAAATACCAAACCCTAATTTGCATATGCAAATATGCAAATTAGGGGTGGGAAGAGAAAACATTTTTACTTCCTTGTTTTGTGACAAAAAGTCAAGCGATTTCCCTCCTCACCCCTAATTTGCATATGCACATTAGGATTAGGATTCAGTTCGGCCTGGCAGAAGGATTCGGACGAATCCGATTCCTGCTAAAAAAGGCAGAATCCTGGGCAAATCCCGGGCCGAATCCTGGATTTGGTGCATCCCTACTCAAAAGCCCGAATAATAAAAAATGAAAACCAACTGCAAATTGTCTCAGAATATCCCTCTCTACATCATACTAACAGTTAATTTAAAGGTGAACAACCCCTTTAAGAAAATGAATGAATTTTTTTAATTTTCATAGTTTGTACTGCAGCCTCCCAGTTTGACTCTAGTGGAAAAGGAGGAATGAACTACAAATACAATAGCCCTCCAAGTTATATGGGAAATAAATGAAGTAAATAAATAAATAAATAAGGCATGTTTTAAAGCAACAGCAGCAATTTCTGGTTGGAAATGCAAGGGACAAGGTTGAGAATGCACCTTTGATTAAATTCTAAAACTGACATTTGTTAAGTGGAATCAGTAAGATTTTCCTCCCATCCATGAGTTACAAGGGGAGGCACCAGGAACTGGAGACCCCTGTGCCACTTATAGATGTTTCCCAGGTAGATCATAGAAGCACTGAGCAGATGAAAAGATACAGCGGAAAAGGTGAAAAGGAAAAAACAAAAGTGGGATTGGGATTGATTGGAAAAGTCTGTTTTTCCTGGAGCAGAGGAGAGAAGCTCAAACCTGGCTCACTGGTGTTTTGCTTGAGTTCACCTTTTAAAAAATCTGAGAGGGCTGGCGTCTTGTTAGCAAATCTGCCTCCGCTAGGAATAAAGATGGTTATATGGTCCGACATGTAAAAAGCACTGCAGAACTCCCGTCAAGCAAGAGGTACAGGGAGTTTTTAATTGTGGGATCATCATTTAGCAGTCACCACCCAGATGCCCACAGGCTGATCTGAATTCCCATCCTCTATGGTCAACAATAAAAACATTTTTTTTTACAGTACAGGTATGGGATCGGTTATCTGGAAACCCGTTATCAAGAAAGCTCCGAATTATGGAAGTTTTAGAAATGATTCCCTTTTACTGTGTAATAATAAAACAGTCGCTTGTACTTGATCCCAACTAAGATATAATTAATCCTTATTGGAGGCAAAACCAGCCTATTGGCTTTATTTCATGTTTATATGATTTTCTAGTAGACTTAAGGTGTGAAGATCCAAATTACGGAAAAGCTATGTTCCCAAAAATAAAGTTTATTATAGTGTAAAGAAGAGCCATGCTGGAGGAAAAAAAACTTTTTTGTTTTTTAAAAATTGGATTTCAGTTATCTTTATTATAGGGCAATATAAAGGCAACATCTTGATCCTCTACACTCAAATAATTCGTCGTTTCCACTGTGCAGGGGAGGCCCTATTATATTTTAGCAGAAGAGCAAGAAAGGTTAGAAGGATAAGTGACAGAACAGCAGGTAAAATCATTGTAACTTTAATGGGCAGATTTATCAAAGGTAGAATTTTGAATTCAGCCGAAATTCGAATACAGTCAAATGGGAGGTTACTTAAGAAAAAATTTGAACGTCCCTCAGAAAAAACCTCAAATTTCAGGAAGGCTATTAACATCTTCAAATGGCTCAACGGACTTGACTTGTACATGAACTCAGCAGGTTTTAGGCAGTGAATATTCGAATTAGGACTGTTTCCATGGTCGAGGTGTGATAAATCTCACATTTGAATTTACATTCGAACTGGGTAGGACTGGGGGGCCCACCAGGACTACAGGGAGTTTTTAATTGTGGGATCATCATTTAGCAGTCACCACCCAGATGCCCACAGGCTGATCTGAATTCCCATCCTCTATGGTCAACAATAAAAACATTTTTTTTTACAGTACAGGTATGGGATCGGTTATCTGGAAACCCGTTATCAAGAAAGCTCCGAATTATGGAAGTTTTATAAATGATTCCCTTTTACTGTGTAATAATAAAACAGTCGCTTGTACTTGATCCCAACTAAGATATAATTAATCCTTATTGGAGGCAAAACCAGCCTATTGGCTTTATTTCATGTTTATATGATTTTCTAGTAGACTTAAGGTGTGAAGATCCAAATTACGGAAAAGCTATGTTCCCATGACTTGACTTGTACATGAACTCAGCAGGTTTTAGGCAGTGAATATTCGAATTAGGACTGTTTCCATGGTCGAGGTGTGATAAATCTCACATTTGAATTTACATTCGAACTGGGTAGGACTGGGGGGCCCACCAGGACTACAGGGAGACTGGGGGGCCCACCAGGACTGCTGTCCAGGGCCCCCCTATTGTGACGCGCCGCTCAGTGCGCATGCATGAAGGAAATTTTTTTTAAGAATATGAATATTGGTAGAGGGGGTCTGGCCTGGCAGGTACCCGTGAGGGTCGGGGCCCACTGGGTTTTTTCCCGGTGTCCCGCTAGGCCAGTCCGACCCTGTATTTGAATAGGGGGATTAAAATTCAAATGTGTGAATTTTGACACCAATAAAAATTAGAAAATTCAAATTTACTATTCGAACCCTTAATAAATCTGCCTTTAAAGGAGAAGTCAACCCTTTAAAACCTGTACACCCACCCCACAGAGGCCCCCTCCCCCCAGCCTAACTGCCCTTGGGGGAAATACCCCATACTTTATACTTACCCCTCGGCGCAGATTCTGGCATCGGAGTTCCACACAGCCATCTTCTGTGTCTTCTTCAGGCGCTTCGGCAATTTTCGTGAGTTTCAGCACATGCGCAGTTGTCACGAACCAGCAAAATGCTCCAACTGCGCATTCGCCAACATGCCGATCTCCCACTCAGCTTGCTGAAGACCTGGTAGATGGCTGCGCGGAACTCCAATGCCAGAATCTGCACCGAAGGTTTAGTATAAAGTATGGGGCATTTCCCCGGGGTGCGGGGGGGGTTATGCTGGGGGAAGGAGGGAAGGGGGGGTCTCCATAGAGTGGGGGGAACAGGGTTGACTTCTCCTTTAAATGTAATTTAGACTACACTGTTAAAACATGCTAACAGCACTGTAGAGCTGTGATATGTCCATATAGTCTGCCCCATGTAAGATAACCTAAATGTAATGACAAAAGCCCTTTTCCTCTGAATGATCCCTGTGTGATTTATGAATGTATTGCTCTACTTATGCTTTAAGTGAGGCTACAGTGGAAATATTGCTGCATTGTGACCTCACATGAACCTACATTTGTATCTGATCACAGGATTTTCCCTGTTCGTACGAACAGATGAAAAGAATAACAAGACTCAGAAGGGATCTGCTTGATGTTTTCCTGACTGACATTATACAGGACACCAGGGATACTTCCTACAATATCCCACTCCCACATTCCCCCCTGTAGTGTGGCCTTCGGAGGGATATTTATAATAAAAAAAAAAGCATGGCTTCCACTGTTGGAAACTAGAACTTCCAGCTCCCCCAGCCAGCCATAGTTCACAACAACTAAAGGGAGGAAGGCCAAAGGAATGAGGCATAGGAAAGGAATGGCAAACCTTTAAATGCTATTGTTTTTTTTATTTTCTATTTGTCATTGTCTAATGGAAATATTAAATTTGACCTGTAGATAAACTAGGGATCCACCGAATCCACTATTTTGGATTCGGCCGAACCCCCGAATCCTTTTCGAAAAATTTGGCGGAATAACAAACCCAAATCCTAATTTGCATATGAAAATTAGTGGTGGGAAGGTGAAAAAATTTTTACTTCCTTGTTTTGTGACAAAAAGTTACACAATTTCCCTCCACGACCCTAATTTGCATATGCAAATTAGGATTCGGTTCAACCGGGGAGAAGTATTTGGCCGAATCCGAATCCTGCTGAAAAAGGTCGAATCCTGGCGAATCCCAGATTCGGTGCATCCCTAAAATAAACTCCGTTTAGTTAAATTGAGTTATATTTAATATGAGCCGCCCAACTTGGCTTTTTTTTTGTGGAATTTGTGAAATTAAATAGCTAGAGCAGTTTGTACATTATTCATACAAAGACAAATCTACTTCTTTGGTGTCACACTTTGACCAGATCAGCAGTTAAACTCTGATAATGATGGCAAACTGACCCCCCCCATAGGATTGATAACTAAACAAATCTGCAACATACCCTCATAGATGAAAGTTACCAAGAGAATCTGAGTTTTAAGTCTAGAATACACGGTTTGCCCTTATTTATCAATAAAAAACGGATCAGGAAAAAACGCAGCCTTTTTGGATTGTCGGGGTTTGACACTGGTTTTTCCTCGGAAACTAAAATGTTTTAGTTGTTTTCGGGCTTCAAACGCGAAAAATTTGGGGTTGAGTTTGAGTTTTTGAGAAAAAACAGCGTCAACCCCTGAAAACTCTGAACATTTCTTGAGGTTAAGGGGACATCTGCCATTGACTTTTACATGAATTCGGCAGGCTTTTAGATGGCGTATTTTTGGATTCCGACTTGAAACAGCTTCAGCGCATAATAAATCCGCCCTGACGCAACAAAAAAATTGCACATTAATAAATATCCACCTGAGAGTTGCAGGTTAACATGATTCAGAAGGTGAAAGGCTCAACATTTATGTTCTGGAAAATGATTATCTTAATTTGGTGTTTTGACAGATCAAATCTCTTTTAGACCCAGTTTGGAGACATGACAAAGCCCAGACACACACACACAGTTATGATTGGCTCAGAAAGAACATGGATGTATTAACTGGTGTTGTCTCTCAGGGTTGCTTACCTCTTGGTCCCGTCACCTGCACTGCCAGGGGAGCAATTCCAGCTTTGCTGCTATTCACAGTAAACTGCTGGGGGATATTTGCTCGTACTGCTGTGCCCAGCCCAGGCCCAGATGTCTTGACCTTGCCGGGATCCACAACATCTTTCACTGGTACTCTGAATGGACTGCCTGCAAAGTAATTACAGAGAAAAATGTAAGTCTGCAGGAACAAAGGCTCATAGTAGGACAACATTCAGCTTTCTAGAACACAAGTGTTTCCTCCAACAAATACGTCAGTGGTGGAGGGGAGGATAGGTCCATTAAGAGAGCATGATGGGAAGTGTCCTGTGAGGTAACCAGGAAGTACTTACAGCAAATGAGAGAGTGAGGGGGGAGTGTCCTGTGAGTTAACCAGGAAGTACTTACAGCAAATGAGAGAGTGAGGGGGGAGTGTCCTGTGAGGTAACCGGGAAGCACTTACAGCAAATGAGAGAGTGAGGGGGGAGTGTCCTGTGAGGTAACAGGGAAGCACTTACAGCAAATGAGAGAGTGAGGGGGGAGTGTCCTGTGAGGTAACCGGGAAGCACTTACAGCAAATGAGAGAGTGAGGGAGAGCGTCCCGTGAGGTAACAGGGAAGCACTTACAGCAAATGAGAGTGAGGTGGAGTGTCCTGTGAGTAGGGTTGCCACCTTTTATAAAAAAACTTTAACGGCTGCTGGGGGCGGGGCCTCAACGGGGCGGGACGTGATGTCAAAAGGGGCGGGACGTGACATCAAAAGGGGCAGGGCCACGGACACCATGGACGTAGAAGAGGCAAAAGAAAAGGTAAGTTGCAGGGGATTGGGGGCAGGCCGAGGGCTCCTTTTAATCGTATTACAACTTTACCGGCAGCTACATTGCCGGTAAATTTGTAATAACGGCCCCGGCCTTGGCAGGTATTTTACCGGCTGGGCCGGTAAAATACCGGGCGGGTGGCAACCCTACACGTGAGGTAACCTGGAAGCACTTTCAGCAAATGAGAGAGTGAGGGGGAGTGTCCCATGAGGTAACCAGGAAGCATTTACAGCAAATGAGAGAGTGAAGGGGGAGTGTCCTGTGAGGTAACCAGGAAGTACTTACAGCAAATGAGAGAGTGAGGGGGAGTGTCCTGTGAGGTAACCAGGAAGTACTTACAGCAAATGAGAGAGTGAAGGGGGAGTGTCCTGTGAGGTAACCAGGAAGTACTTACAGCAAATGAGAGAGTGAGGGGGAGTGTCCTGTGAGGTAACCAGGAAGTACTTACAGCAAATGAAAGAGTGAGGGGGGAGTGTCCTGTGAGGTAACAGGGAAGCACTTACAGCAAATGAGAGAGTGAGGGGGAGTGTCCTGTGAGGTAACCAGGAAGTACTTACAGCAAATGAGAGCATGAGGGGGAGTGTCCTGTGAGGTAACCAGGAAGTACTTACAGCAAATGAGAGAGTGAGGGAGAGTGTCCTGTGAGGTAACCAGGAAGTACTTACAGCAAACGAGAGTGAGGGGGAGTGTCCTGTGAGGTAACCGGGAAGTACTTACAGCAAATGAGAGAGTGAGGGGGGAGTGTCCTGTGAGGTAACTGGGAAGCACTTTCAGCAAATGAGAGAGTGAGGGGGAGTGTCCTGTGAGGTAACCTGGAAGCACTTTCAGTAAATGAGAGAGTGAGGGAGAGTGTCCTGTGAGGTAACCAGGAAGCATTTACAGCAAATGAGAGAGTGAAGGGGGAGTGTCCTGTGAGGTAACCAGGAAGTACTTACAGCAAATGAGAGAGTGAGGGGGAGTGTCCTGTGAGGTAACCAGGAAGTACTTACAGCAAATGAGAGAGTGAAGGGGGAGTGTCCTGTGAGGTAACCAGGAAGTACTTACAGCAAATGAGAGAGTGAGGGGGAGTGTCCTGTGAGGTAACCAGGAAGTACTTACAGCAAATGAAAGAGTGAGGAGGAGTGTCCTGTGAGGTAACCAGGAAGTACTTACAGCAAATGAGAGTGAGGGGGGGAGTGTCCTGGTAGGTAACCAGGTAGCATTTACAGCAAATGAGAGAGTGAATGGGGAGTGTCCTGTGAGGTAACCAGGAAGTACTTACAGCAAATGAGAGAGTGAGGGGGAGTGTCCCGTGAGATAACCTGGAAGCACTTTCAGCAAATGAGAGAGTGAGGAGGAGTGTCCCGTGAGGTAACCTGGAAGCACTTTCAGCAATGAGAGAGTGAGGGGGAGTGTCCTGAGAGGTAACCAGGAAGTACTTACAGCAAATGAGAGAGTGAGGGGGAGTGTCCTGTGAGGTAACCGGGAAACACTTATAGCTAATGAGAGTGAGGGGGAGTGTCCGACGCAACACAACTGTCGGATGCAAATGCTGCGTCTGCATTCGACAGTAGTGTCGCGTCGGAACAACACTGCCACTTCATCCTTCATTCTATCTCTTACCTTAGTTCCGTCACATGTATTTTGTTGCAGCGCGTCGGATTGCGCCGAAAACGTCTGTGCAGTCCTACCCTAAGCCAAATCTCAAAATAGTGGATTCCATGCATCTCATCTGCCCCTAATGTAAAAATCTAAATCTACCGGATGCCCAGAATGCTGGCTTGGATTAAATACACATACATTTCATTATTTTTAGATCCAAGCTATTTTTGCAGGCTGTTCTCCAGAATCCCAACAAAATACCTAGAATCCCTTTAACTAAACACAGGTTTAAAATGACACCTTTTCCTCCATTGTAAAAATAATAAGAAATAACAATTACTGGAATAACCAATAGAGTTTCCCTAATACCTGGAATATGCTCTCCATTATATGTTATATTCACATCATAGTCCCCTGGAACATATGGAGTGTATTCCACACTGCAGCTGCCATCTTTGTTGTCTTTACAAGACATTTTGGATTCCGAGGGTCCTTCAACTGTAATTCCCAGACCACCAATCCCAGCCCCCCTGCAAAAAAATATTATTTGCACAATTACAAGTCAAAATATTTTGTGCCCCTGTATTGTATAGTGCTCCACTAAACCACAATCCCATTCTCCCCTGCTGCCTTTATCTGGTATACCCATTACTGCTTTTAACACAAAAGCTCCTCTTTGTTCATTGCCTGTATTATATCTGAGCAGAAAAGTACAGAAACAGAAATTAAAAAGTCCCCACATTTTATTATGTTGGAAGGGCAATTACAATGTTGTGTTCAATGCATGACTGCTTAGTGAAATTAAAAATATATCTGGTCAAGTTTAAAATATGTTCTATTTGTGCGCCCTGCAATCAAAGGGAAGATCAAAGACAATCTTGTACAATATACAGTGAGAAATGGGAACCAAAGCTTTACGCATGAATTCTTAGTGTATCTAAATATCAATCTTGTAACCAACATCAGTCTATAATTAGTGTTTATCTGCTTTTGATTTCCTGTAACTAGGCAATTTTCTGTATATATATATATATATATATATATATATATATATATATATATATATATATATATATATATATATATATACACATATGGGTGGAAGGTGCTGTATAATTTGCCTTATTTATTATGTTGCTTATACAGTGCCAACACATTAACACACACATATTTTACACACACATCAGTCCCTGCCCCAGTAGAGCTTACAATCTAAGGAACCTACCATATTTACACACAGTAGGGTCAATTTTATTATGGGCCAATTAACGTGTCTGGATGTTTTTGGCGTATGGAAGGAAAATGGAGTTCCCAGAGTGGTTTCAAGTTTTCTAAGGGGATAATTTTGCCAAGGAGCAATGGCACTAGCGTTACTAGTGAATCTAATGCTGAACTATACTGTATAAGCAAAACCCTTTCAAACAATTCCAGTTAGACCGCACTTACTGAAAAGGCCAGTGTATCATCGGGTGCACGTCATGTGGCCTGTTCATCAATGCTCCATTGTTGCATTAATTCTCTCCCAGTAGACAGCACTCCAGTTTCAATAAAACCGTCTTTATTGTGTATGGGACAGCAGCATAAAATTACAACGTTTCGAGTGGCACTCCACTCTTTGTCATGCTTGACAAAGAGTGGAGTGCCACTCGAAACGTTGTAATTTTATGCTGCTGTCCCATACACAATAAAGACGGTTTTATTGAAACTGGAGTGCTGTCTACTGGGAGAGAATTAAGCAAAACCCTTAGACCATTTTACTTTCTACCTCTCAAAATCATCCTGTGCAACAAAATAACTCCCTGCTGGCCTTAGAACGCAGATTCTATTCTATTAGTATCATAGTATATTATTTAATTCATGTACAAGTCAATAAAAACAACAAAGTGCATCGTTAGGAATGGAACTAGGCTGGGGTGTCCTCTACTAACCTTGTAATGACTGAGAACAAGTTTGGCTTGCTTGTCACAGCTTCTGTGAGTCCAGCACCTTGGGCTTTCACACGGTCAGGGTAGCACCCCTCTGTCACTCCTACTTGGAATGGGCTGTTGGGGACGGCTTCATCATCATCATAGGTCACCTTAATTGTATGAACACCTGAAACATCAAACATAGAGTATGGGTTAAACTTGGCGTGGAACTTCCAACTGCTTTTGATCTGCAACTCACAAAACAGTGATTGGATGTGTGGTAGAAAGTCATGTCGTTCTCTCAATGGTTACAATTTGATAGCTGTAGGTTTATTTTAATCAGAATAAAAATAAACTTCTGGGAATATTTTAAATGTTAAAAAAATATTTAAAATAATTAGAATAAAGTGATTAAGGACAGTGTTGGACTGGCCCACCGGGATACCAGGAAAACTCCTGGTGGGCCCAGGTGTCAGGAGGCCCTTCTGCTGCTAAAGATTTGGCCTATTTCATGGCCATTTCCTATTTCTAGGAGAACAAAGATGCTAAATAGATGGAATAATAGATTATAGTCTGTAAAGAATAAAGACTAGGAGAGTAGAGGTTGAGTGAGGAGAAGAATAATAATAGTACTCAGAGTGGGCCCCTGGTCTATGGTTCTTTGGTGGGCCCCTGGTCTAAGGTTTTTGGGTGGGCCCCTCGTGTCCCAGTCCGACAATGATTAAGGATCATGATAAAGACAAATAGCACAAGAACATGCCTGGAGCTCTGTTGGCTTACTCCCACAGTCAAGCAGGTGTTTTACTTTGTTGCCTGGATATACTGCACAGTAGGAACCAGAGTTTAATTTAGATCCAGCCCTAGGCATTGGCCCACAGCATGTCCTGTCCACTCTCCAACCAGCACAGACTTTACTGATTGAGCAATGAGCGACCCTCAAAGTCCCTATGACCCTTTGTTTTTGAAAACCTTAGCAAGGCAGCTCCCCTGCTAAATGTCTAAATTTAAACGTGCAAATGAGCAAGAGCTCTGTGCACACAGAAAGCCATATGCCCGATAGTGGATTGCATGTTTAACAGTAGATCATGCAGTGTAAACATGGAAATGATTACATTTTAAGATCGATAGACAGATTAAAAATAGAGAAGTTAGATGGATTAAAGAAGAAAAAAGTATGTGGTTTCAACAGTAAATAAAATAAACGCCAGGGCACCCCCATCCTTATTCATTTTAATTGCTCCAAGAAGTGAGCATTATAGTAGTCAGACGATGGCAGCCCCTCGGTAAGGTTTCTTGGTTACTGACACAGGCCTGAGTTACAGCTGTATTTTAATTGGCTCGCAAGGCTCGAATGAATTACGATGCGAGCGTGAGGTCATAGTGTGTGTGGGGGGGGAAACTGCATTACCGGCCTTTTAAAATCCAGACTTCTTGGAGCTCTGTATTAAAAGGGTCCATAAGTCAGTGTGTTCTACAATGTTGTATACACAAGTGATATGTCACTCTTACACTTGTGGTTATTTATTAAGCTCCAAATACCCGAAATCCAAAAAATTCGGATTTTCAGACCTTAAAAAAAAACAACTTAATTTTTCAGAATTTATTTAAGTACGATGGTATGAAAACTCAGAATCCAAAAACCCGGCATCTCGGGGTCCTGTATTAGTCAATAGGGAAGGTCCCAGTGTCTGCGCTGCTGTCAATACAGATATCTGATGATTTTGGGCCAAAAAGTATTTTTTGCAAAAAAGTCCTAAAAGGTTTTCGCCCAAACTTATTTTTTTGAATGATAAATAAGGTCCATTCGGGAATTCGGAGGTGCTCTGATTTTTATTTTAGAATTACTGAGATAAATTTGGAGCTTGATAAATAACCCTCTTAATGTATAATGTTGAAATTTTATACCAATCCCTCTAATTTACACATCACAAGGGCCAGAGCGTACTGAATATATAATGCTGGACAGTCTATATAACTGTAGCTTTGAGTTTCTCCAGCTGATTCAGTCTAAGGGCAATGTCATTTCCGGGAGATACCGGTTCAAAAATGTAATTAAATTGATTATTGGGAACTAGAAAAGATATGACAAAGCTGTGCCTCCTTGGCTTAACACTGGGAGGAGAGCAGCCTACAAAAATAATTTATGCTCCGCCTATCAAGAGCGTCCAAAAAGCAGGAAACATAAAAACCAAACTCCACCTCTTTTCCTTAAAGGGGATCTGTCACCCTAAAAAATAATTCCAAATCCTGTTTTATGATGTTATTCAAGCAAAATAAACTTCACTTATACCATATACATGATTTTAATTTTATTTCTTTTAGTCTTGTAAATCACAATCACATCAAGCAGGCAGCAGCCATTTTGTTTACACTGTTAGTAAGGCAAGCTAAAATCTTGCCAAATCATGTTGATACACCATAATGGAGCACCTGATGCCCATGTACTGGCTACAAAATTAAATGTTGAAGACAGAGGGGGAATGTAAGGAGGGCAGTGACATGTACGAACTGCAGAATGGAAAGTGAAAGTAATTGCCTGCCCCGCCTCTATGACTAAGGCATAGAG
Organism: Xenopus laevis; assembly: GCF_017654675.1. NCBI lineage: Eukaryota > Metazoa > Chordata > Amphibia > Anura > Pipidae > Xenopus > Xenopus laevis. The sequence goes on along the minus strand of NC_054378.1, from coordinate 128,170,758 downwards.
GAGGGACAGGCAATATATGATTGACAGCTGAAGGTTTTAAATTAGTTTATAACCAGTATAGCTGCTTTAATAAAAAAAATAATTTGGTTGATTAATTTAAAAGGACTTTTATTATACATACAGTATTTTCATGAGTGGATGACAGGTCCCTTTTAATACTGATAGGAGAACAGCCAAGAAGCAGGAAGTATGGAAAGGAACAAGCCCCACCTACAAGCCCCCACCTTAATGCTGGCAGGAGAGCAGCCTATAGAGTATATTTAAGTCATGCACTTAACTATAAATTCAGTTTCCGAGGGGGATATTTATTTTGGGTAAAATTCACACTGGGTCAGGTTCAGAAACAATGTGCCCCATCCTATAACAAAAAATGTGAACTAAAGGGAAATATATTTTTTTATACAATTGCTGCAAATTTAATGCTTCCTTGAACATATTATTATTATTATTATTAGCCCTGGGAAATGAATGTGCTTATATTAGGGATGCACCGAATCCAGGATTCGGTTCGGGATTCGGCCTTTTTCAGCAGGATTCCGCCGAATCCTTCTGCCCTGCCGAACCAAATCCGAATTTGCATATGCAAATTAAGGGCGGGGAGGGGAATTGCGTGACTTTTTGTCACAAAACAAGGAAGTAAAAAATGTTTTCCCCTTCCCACCCCTAATTTGCATATGCTGAATCTCTCGCAAAGGAGTGGATTCGGTGCATCCCTAGCTTATATATCACATGAATTACATACATGTAACATACAGAATTACATAAATAACAACCGATACAAAAGGTGAGGAAGACCCTGTGCCAAAAGGCTTACAATCTAAAGGGAAAGGGAATGAGACACAAGGTGTGGTAGTGGGCAACAATCGAAATAAATCAAAAATAAGCAGGTGAGAGATGTAGCATAAGGTATTACATATGGTAGCTAAACAGAGTGAGGCTAGGCTTCTCTAAATAACTGTGTTTTTAAGAGATCTTTTGAAAGCAGAAAGTTTGGGAGAGAGTCGGACCAACTGTGGGAGAGAGTTCCAGAGGAGGAGTGCAGCCCTTGCAAAGTCTTGAATGTGAGCGTGTGAGGAGGTAATGAGAGAAGAGTTGAGGAGCAGGTCAGTAGAGGAGCATAGTGAACATTTGGGTGAGTATCTACAGATGAGTTCAGAGATGTAGGGAGGGACAGAGTTAAGAAGTGCTTTGAATGTCAGGGATATATCCAAAAAGATTTAAAGAAATATTCCTATGCCTAGTAAATATCTGTATTATACTGGCTTTAAAATGAGTTTGCTTGAATGGCATCCACACAGCATGAAGAAATATAACCAGTGTATCAGATGTATATCTTTCCTTCAATACGTTACCTTTTTCAAAGGGAGTGTACTCCACAAAGTAAGTTCCATCTCCATTATCTCTTAGAACATAATCGGTGGACGCACCGGACGGATTAGTGATTTTGGTTTCGACGTGATCGCCTCCAGTTTTGGCTAGTGATTTGGCATCCACGGTAAAGTCTGTTGTAGCTTCTCTAAAAACCCCTGCGATGGAAGAAAATGGCAATCACCCAGCAAAACACACAATCAAAATGAATGTATCCCTAAATTAATTTTATTGCCCCACCATGACAATCCATAGACAGGAACTGCACATTCTGCTTTTGAGTAAAACATTCCATCTGCCCTTGAAGGTGCGGTTCACCTTTGTGTTCACCGTTGTATGTTATACTATGACTAATTCTAAGCAACTTTTCAATTGGTCTTTATTTTTTCATTTTTATTAGTTTTTGAATAATTTGCCTTCTTCTTCTGACCCTTTCCAGCTTTCAAATGGGGATCACTGACCCCATCTAAAACACAAATGCTCTGTAAGGCTACAAATGTATTTTTGTTGCTACTTTTTATTATTCAACTTTCTTTCTCTACATCATACTTAAAGGTGAACAACCCCTTTAATAACCTGGAAAAGCCAGCAAATGCCAGCTTTGTACAGAATGATAAGAATTCTGGAGTCCCCAGTAGTGATGTGTGGTTTGGGATTTCCCCGACCAGCACCCGACCCTAACCCGCCCTCCCTTAGCCCGCCTGCATCCGCACTTCCGGGTTGCTTTTATAGACCCGCCCACCCCCATCACAAAAGGGGCGGGGCGAGCAGGTGCATCGTCTATAAAAGACAAATCTGGATGGCATTTGAGCTCATCCCGCACCTGCGAAGAAGCATGAGAGGTCGGCCCAAACCCGCCAGACCTGCGGCTATTGGGCCAGCCCGCACATCACTAGTCGCCAGTGTCTACTCTGTTACGGCTGATCAGAGTTGGTGGGTCCCCGCCAGCAAAAAGCAAGCTGCATCTATCTGATTTGTTTCAAGCTCTGGGTACTGATAAAGTTATGGAGGAATTATCAATTATGTGCCCAGCACCTTCCTCCTCTGTTTTCTGTATGTTCCAAGGGATCAAGATCATACTAATTGGAACTAAGTGGGAGTTTAACACTGCAATCTCCCATTCAGCGGTCTAAAGGTGGCCATAGATGCACCAATAATATCGTATGAAACAAACTTTTGTGCGATTTTCGGAGCGTGTATGGTGGCAGATGAGCCGACCGATATCGGCAGAAGACTTGGGCTGGCCGGAAAATTTTGATTGGGCACCCAAACATCGCCCATTGTTAGTGCTGAATCATCAGATACAGGCAGAATTCTATTGTTTCTATCTGTATATCTGACGATTCAGCTCCACACGTGTGTATTGAAAAGAACAATTTTTCCTGTAAAGAGCGTAATTGTTACGTCTATGGCCTTATGTGTCATAGAATTTATGAAAAAGTTCACCTTAACAGCTAACCCTATCAGGGTTATCAAATTTGCTTACCTTTTTCTTCAATTCCTGGTCTGAACACTTTAATATTACTGGTATCCACAGCTGGATCAACTTTAACTCGGGCAGGGAACTTTGACACTTGTTCTCCACCGTATTTCAATGCCAGTGTATACATGCCAGCAAAAAGTGGCACGTAGGTGACTGTGTATGTCCCGTCTTTGTTATCCTGTACATTAACCTCCGCTTGTGACCCAGAATCAGAGACAGACTCAACTGCCAGGTCACCTGGTCCTGCTTGGGAACAGTCCACATGAATCAAGCCAGTTTCTCCTACTTTGCCATGCTCGAGGCCTGGACCCGTGGCGATTACTTTGGAAGGATCAAAGGGCATTTCAACATTTGCTTGAAAAGGTTACCCCGGAATGTGGGTTTCCTCAAACAGGATGTTAACAAAATATTCTCCTGGTGTAGTAGGGAGGTAGGAGACAGAACATGTGCCATCGCCATTGTCAGAACATTCAATCTTCGCTTCACAAGGTCCTTCAACAGTTAGACCCAAACCACCAGTTCCAGCTCCTTTTGTATCAATGGTAAACTCGGCAGGTTTTCCAACAAGACCACCTTTGAGACCTGGTCCATAGGCCTTCACCTAAATAGAAAGTTGCCCATTGGGCAGACAAAACAAGAGTTACAAAAATATAGACCAAAATAGATCTCTGGACCATAGTTTGCATGTACTGAACTTTGATATATCCTTGGACAGAAAACCCTAAGTTTTTAATGGGAGTTTTACTTCAAAAACAACAAGAGGGACTGTAAGTTTGACAAGCCTAATAAAGCGTTACTATCTCCCTTCTGTCCTGCTGCTTCCATCCACAGTACAGACTACCCCCCTTATCCTGAGGGGCCCCACTATCCCCTATAGGAATCACTAAGGAAACGGTTGGCCATGCCTTTTTGTGTTGACTTGCATCCTGTGATTAATACAAATAGTCTGCATCAAAACCTTGAAATCCCTTATAATCTGATATCTTCTGGTAACGTAAATATGAATTAGTCCTGCAACTCAATCAAGGACTGATAACAGTATTATACCCCTTAAAGTATATCAGACACTTGCCCTGTTGGGAACTTCTTGATCTACATGCCACTGAACAGAATGGCCCAAAAAGCCATTGCCATTAAAGTCTATGGTTGACTTTACACTGGCTGAACATTGTTGGCTTAAATGTAACAAAGGCCTCTCTCACTGGAGGATTTCTGTACCTCATGGGAACATGAAGAAATAAAAGCGTGGAAGGTATTACAGCTAAGCCGTGCCAATTAATTTTTGTTACAAATCCATGTTTTCCATCAATGCATCAGCACACATCAAGCACATGTAACACTCTGCAGAGCACCAGGCACTTAGCTGGGTTACACTCTTGGGGTATCTCAAATCCCAGGTCTGTACAGAATATGATTAACATGGAGCTCACTTGTTGTGACTTGTGATAAATTCTCACTTTGGGGTCACACATACAGTGGTGTGAAAAACTATTTGCCCCCTTCCTGATTTCTTATTCTTTTGCATGTTTGTCACACAAAATGTTTCTGATCATCAAACACATTTAACTATTAGTCAAAGATAACACAAGTAAACACAAAATGCAGTTTTTAAATGAGGGTTTTTATTATTTAGGGAGAAAAGAAATCCAAACCTGTGTGAAAAAGTAATTGCCCCCTGAACCTAATAACTGGTTGGGCCACCCTTAGCAGCAATAACTGCAATCAAGCGTTTGCGATAACTTGCAATGAGTCTTTTACAGCGCTCTGGAGGAATTTTGGCCCACTCATCTTTGCAGAATTGTTGTAATTCAGCTTTATTTGAGGGTTTTCTAGCATGAACCGCCTTTTTTAAGGTCATGCCACAACATCTCAATAGGATTCAGGTCAGGACTTTGACTAGGCCACTCCAAAGTCTTCATTTTGTTTTTCTTCAGCCATTCAGAGGTGGATTTGCTGGTGTGTTTTGGGTCATTGTCCTGCTGCAGCACCCAAGATCGCTTCAGCTTGAGTTGACGAACAGATGGCCGGACATTCTCCTTCAGGATTTTTTGGTAGACAGTAGAAATCATGGTTCCATCTATCACAGCAAGTCTTCCAGGTCCTGAAGCAGCAAAACAACCCCAGACCATCACACTACCACCACCATATTTTACTGTTGGTATGATGTTCTTTTTCTGAAATGCTGTGTTACTTTTACGCCAGATGTAACGGGACGCGCACCTTCCAAAAAGTTCAACTTTTGTCTCGTCGGTCCACAAGGTATTTTCCCAAAAATCTTGGCAATCATTGAGATGTTTTTTAGCAAAATTGAGACGAGCCTTAATGTTCTTTTTGCTTAAAAGTGGTTTGCGCCTTGGAAATGTGCCATGCAGGCCGTTTTTGCCCAGTCTCTTTCTTATGGTGGAGTCGTGAACACTGACCTTAATTGAGGCAAGTGAGGCCTGCAGTTCTTTAGATGTTGTCCTGGGGTCTTTTGTGGCCTCTCGGATGAGTTGTCTCTGCGCTCTTGGGTAATTTTGGTCGGCCGGCCACTCCTGGGAAGCTTCACCACTGTTCCATTTTTTGTCATTTGTGGATAATGGCTCTCACTGTGGTTCGCTGGCGTCCCAAAGCTTTAGAAATGGCTTTATAACCTTTGAAATTGAACTCAGGTGTGATAAACCACAGTTAAGTTATTTTTTAACAAGGGGGGCAATCACTTTTTCACACAGGCCCATGTAGATTTGGAGTTTTTTTTCTCCCTTAATAACGTAAACCTTCATTTAAAAACTGCATTTTGTGTTCAATTATGTTATCTTGAGCAGAAACATTTAAGTGTGACAAACATGCAAAAGAATAAGAAATCAGGAAGGGGGCAAATAGTTTTTCACACCACTGTAGATATGTGAGAACGTTGTCCATTTATATTGGACACCACAGAATCAAACTGATAGCAATGCAGCAGCAAAGGCTGATAAATAGATAAACATCCATAAAATTCAAACTTTCAAGGGTCCAATTCTATTTATGGTCTACAAAACAAAGGCCAACATTGACTTTAATGATACTGAACCCCTTCCTTTTCTGGTACCTAATGATACCATCCTTCAATTATAAGGAATGGCATGGTTCTTGGAATTACAAGTTTCCCTGATAAGATCCCTCTTCTGATCCTCAATGTATTTACACCTTTCTTCATATTATTACCCGATTCCTATGAAGCTCAGCTGCCTTTCTATCAGTTCATTTCTGCTCAGATCAAGTATTTTAAATATTGCTTCAAAGAGCAACTTTGTATTAGTGTGGGGATTAGAAACTTAACATGGGATACACTGGGCTGCCAGTACAACATACAATAACTTATTAATGAAAACTTGTTCTATTGAGTTGCGTTCCTCTCCAAGGAGAGTTGTCATTTTACCTTTGATGGATCAGGAGGCAAAGTGGCTTCCACTACATATGGACTTCCAGGAACTGGATTCCCATCATAAGTCACATCAACATTGTACAGACCCTCCTCTTTGGGAATATATTTCACAGTGCTGCACTCTTTACCACCAACAGGTTCCACCAGACACGGGACTGATTTTCGGCTAGGGCTGGAGATCTTCACCTCCAGTTTTCCTTGCCCACCAGCTCCATTAGGATCCACAGTAAACAGCTGATCTTTGCCAACCTCCACTCCTGTTAAATATAAAGACATACGTCACCCTTACCGGTTGAAAAGTTGGGCACCTGTGGGGGAGCCAGCTCTGTAGACTGGGACCACTTGTTTGGAAAGCATCTGTACTAATGTAAGTGTAAGTTTAGACGATGATCTGTCATGGACTTTTCATGAACAAGTTGGATGTTTGCTCTTCATGCAGTTGTTTCTTTGGCTGTTCCTATAGCAGTTGGCAGGTGACACTTGTATTGGGAATATTTTAATTATTTGTGTGAGGTGAGATGTGAAAAGTTAATTACAATAGGCGCTTACAATCCAGAAAAAGCACAGGAGAGGCATGGAATGCATGCTTGGCTTTTCCACAAACTGTGAATAGAACGTCTGTCAGATGTAGTTAATAGCTCAGTTTTACTATGTTAGACACGTTTCTGTAGAAACCACTGATTTATGAAATCTATAACCGGTTCAAATAATGTCCCTTTAACTTACTACTTTCCAGGCCATTTATTCGGATCTTGTTCAAGTCCAGCGGCGCTGCCACCCCTACGGTAAAGGGGCTCTTCGGAATAGGGTCACCGCCGTAATTCACAGACACTTTCATTTTGCCCTAGAAGAGTTCAAAAGAACACAGTAGGAAGCAAGATGGTGAGCTAGTGATGTTCCCTCTACAGAAATGTATACGAGTATTTTGTGTGCTCTCTCTCTCTCTAGAGTACTAGTTTGTGGTTTTCTAGCTGCTGACGCTAAAGCCTAATGGCAGTCAATGGGTTGGCCAATTCTATTATTAGATAAGAATAACAGTAACCAATAGAAATATTAACTAGAACTGGACCTGGCATGGTATATGGATGTTATATTTCAATCTTCAAATTAAACAGGAATGTTATGCGGCCGTTAACAGTCAATTACAATTCCCCGCAGCCACTTCAGTTACAGCCAGATGTTTAGCTGGTGGTGATTCTGACATCCCTTTTCTTAAACCTGTAATGGGATATGATTTGCTAAAGAGACAAGACGTCTCCATCCTTTTTAGTTAAAAACTGGAAGGACAAAATAAGGGGACAGATTTGGCCCTATACCCAGACTGATGTTCTGCCAGGAAATTAGTAATTGGCAGCCATTATTACTATGAGCTCCATAGTTCAAACCTCAAGCAACTTGTAGTGCAAGGTATTAATGGCCATGGCCTTCCAGATGATACAACAATAATTATCGGCTCATGCAAAGATCCAGACTGAGATTTGAAATAGGCCCTGAAATTTCAAGTACACAGAGACCGAAACAGCCCCCCACAATCCCAAAAATTTGTGCACTAGGTCAGCTGGGAGTCTTGTCAAAACGCAGGTCATGGGAATAACACTGGGAATTGAACCAATGATAATGAATCAGACCAAGTGAACTGAACCTTTAAAAAATCCCAAATGATGCCACACAAGGGATAACGGAATTTCTATTAATGAGAAGAGCAATGGAACCTATTATTTGACAGTTTTGCCATCTACATGTGGCCCTGCCATCCAAAATCTGGTCCTTTTTGTAAACAATGGTTTATTTGCAGGAACTGAAAGCTGAGTAGCCACAAAGGGCCCGTATGGCAACAATAGCATAATGCACATGTGCACTACATCTGGGAAGGGATAATTATCCCAACTTCCTAATCAATATGAACCGGCTGTTGTAAATGTATGGAGTCTGATAACTCCAAACCAACGTTTCAGATTATGTACAAATCAGAGCCTTGTTCTTACACACCGAACCAACAGAAAATGCCCATATTTTGTTGAACAACTGAGAATCCAAGACATTCAGGGGCCGCGCACAAATTGGGCTCAGACAAGCACATTTCTGGAAGACAGTTCCAAATCGCTGCCACTGAGATTACTCACGGAGCTTGTTTTGCACAGTTTGGCTCTGATTTTATTCTACACGGATCTCGCTCGCTGCCAAAGTGCTACGATGCTCAAAGCTGAACAAAGTGCTTCTCTTCTTGCCAAATCCGTTTTCCATTTGTCTTTATCCAGAACAGGGAGTGCATCACGTTACACAAGAGCTGGCACCTTATAAATTAGCCGTGAATATAAACATTCCCTGTGTGGCATTTCACATGAGGAATCCGTACAAGTTGCCTCTGTTTCAATTTACATCTATTGAATTAGTTGAACCCAGAGAAGCATTGGAGGGGGAATGTTACTCGAGCAATCAGAACTGCACCGGATACAATTCTTGGGTCTGTACTGTGTGAATAAAGAACTACAGTAAAATGCCTCAAGCAACAGAGCAAGCTCCTATACCATGGGCATACAGGGAAGCAAGGGTTAATGGCACCGCAAACTCACAGGGCTTTTTCTTTTTCTTTCAACGGGTCCGGCATTCTGAAGAATGGATAGTCTGCAATATATTTCCTACACCTTGTGTTACTTTGAGCATAGTAGCCAAGGTTGAAAAATATATGGATCCATCAAGTTAAACCTTTTGCTCAAGCCAATGCTAGCCAACACTAATACAGAAGGCATTAAAATAACTCCCTTTAAATCATGTTTACCCTCATCAAGAGGAAAAAGTACCTTCCTGACTCTGAAATATCAGAGTAGTACCTAGATCAGCACTGTGGTACAGGTATGGGACCTGTTATCCAGAGTGCTCGGGACCTGGGGTTTTCCGGATAACGGATCTTTCCGTAATTTAGATCTTCATACCTTAAAGTGGACCTGTCACCCAGACACAAAAATCTGTGTAATAAAAATCCTTTTCAAATTAAACATGAATTCCAATTTCTATTTTTTATTAAAGCATTCATAGCTGTTGTAAACTCATTTAAAAATCTCAGCTGTCAATCAAATATTGTCTGCCCCTCCTCTATGCCATGAGGCGGGGCAGACAATTACTTTCACTTTCCATTCAGCTCTCTCTACATGTCACTGCTCTTCCCGCATTCTCCCGTTCTTTTCACCATTTAATTGTGTAACCAGGACATGGGGATGGACATCAGGTCCCCCATTCTGGTGCAAAAACAAGATTCTGAGATGATACAAGGCTTTCCTTAAAAACAGTGTCCACAAAATGGCTGCTGCCTGCTTGCTATCATTTTGATTTCCCAGACTGAAGGAAACAAGATTCAAATAATTTATATAGTGTAATTAAAGTTCTTTTTGCTTGACTAATGTGATAAAATAGGATTTTGAATAATTTTTTTGGGTGACAGGTCCCCTTTAAGTCTATCATGTAAACATGAAATAAACCCAATAGGCTGGTTTTGCTTCCAACAAGGATTAATTATATCTAAGTAGGGATCAAGTACAAGCTACTGTTTTATCAGGAAAAAGGAAATCATTTAGATAAAAATTTGGATTATTTGATTATAATGGAGTCTATGGGAGACAGCCTTTCAATTTCTGGATAATGGGTTTCTGGATAACTGATCCCATTTCTTTACCAATTCCAGTCATTATCCTTGTATCTTCCCACTTACTGAAATGCCTCAGCCCAAAGCTGCAAAAATGATATATTAATTTGCTTGCAAATAGCGATACTTCCTTAAAACACATCACTTTGGCTGGTTAAAAACAAATGAGGCACAGCTATGCTCCGACTCTGCAGCCCCTCGGTGGTTTAGCATCAGCTTCCTTCAACTTAAAATCTGATATTTTGTGATTTTAGCTGAATATCTGAATATCACCCTCATAAATATCAGCACTCAGCAATATTCAGTATGGCTGGCAATCAGATTCTTCTGTTATTATTTGCATTGTTACCAGGGTATAGATGATTGGTACCATATTTCCCTCCCAGGGTACCTCGCTATTTACATTAATACGGGTGCTGATTCGGAGTGATTCCTTTTGAACATAACTGGAAGCATAAGCAAACAGAGCAACACAGTCCGTTTCTATGTTCCCAGAGCAGGAAGAATCCGGACTTTCACTGAAGCAGAGAACCAGGTTACTATTGTATGCGTTACACATCATTTCTCATTATAAACACACGGAATACAACACCCTCCGTTTTACATGATACTGGGGAGGAAAGAAAAGAAAGAAACAGAGGAAAAAATGAAGAAAAACAAGAATAAGAATTAGGGGGTGATTGTGTGCGCCGAAATTTCTAATCTGCATTCATTTCTAATGAAATGTATTTCAAAAAGTATTTTTTTCTGGTGCGTTAAAGGAGAAGTAAAGCTTAAAAAAGTAGAAATGTTGTACATGATCTTTTGTGCTTCTTTAGCAGTAAAGATCTGTGTCTCCGAAGATGCCCCAGTAGCTCCCCATCTTCTTTTCTGCTGATTCACTGATTCACATGCTCTGTGCTGCTGTCACTTACTGAGCTTAGGGAGCCACTCACAATATACAGTACACATAGAATAGAAATGTCACAATATAAGGCTGATTAGTCATTAATACAGATTCACTATATAAAATATGCCATTTTTAGCCATATTATTTTTTAGGGGTTAGTTCTCCTTTAATCTGTCTATCAACCTCCCAGTGCAGTTAGTTCTAATGTAACATACTGTAAATGCAGAACCAACTGATATCACATTACATATAATGCTACACTGCTATATAGTGAGTGTAGGGAGTGGCCACTTCCTCTTTGGCCTGTGGATGGTGATCCAGCTGGGTGAGCTCAGGGGAGCCTGGGCACAGCTAGGCCCAGAAAGGCCCATGTGCTTTGGAAGAAGAAGTCGGGGACCAGGTAACCCCGTGAATGAGGAATAGTTACACTAGGGCAGACTTGTTATAGTCTCTCTAGGAGAGAAAGGCAGAGAGGTGAGAGAGAAAGAGCAGCTGAAGCTCCAACAAGGATTTGCAGTAAGGGAGGAGCTTCCCAGAGGCTTTATGTGTTGCCTCCAGTCAGGGACCTCAGTGAAGAGGGACTGTAGGGTACAAGCTGCTTCCTGACAACTTCCAGGAGGGAATGTGTGTGAATACTGCAAATGCCTAATGGAGACCTTTCCTCTGTGAGAAATGCCTAATGCCTGCAGCTCTGTGTGAGAAATGTGCTATTGCCTCAGCTCCTGTGTGACTACTAAACCTGTGGTCACTTGCCTCGTGCATAGTTACATAAACCGTTTTCTGTTTTACTGCAAGAACCTCCTGGCGCCCATCTTTTGTTGTATGCACAGTAGCCTGGGGGATGTAGTTGCACTACACCATAGAGGCAACACTTCCACATGGCCAAGGCCCTGACCCTGTTGTGTGAAGTCGCGTGTAACCCATGCTTCTACTGCTAGCTGGACAGTTTAACTATTTGTGTGCTATGCAGCCCAAATAGGTGTTACAGATATACCAAACTATGTGGCGCACAGAGACCCCCAAATGGATATATAGTAGATAAAATTTACAAGGCAAAACAAAATAAGGCAGTAAAGAGTGAAATGAAAAAAAATCCAATAAAACCACAAAAATCAATGCTTTTTTTCCAGACTAGTGTTATCGGCCGTCAGAATCACAGTTTGAATATTTTAGCTGGGCCAAACAGGTTATACGGCTAGAAACAAGTGAACACAACATATGCAGAGCTGAAAATGCAATAACATGGCTAACAATTCAATAAAATGGCTAAAAATGCACCAAAATACCCAAAATTGCAATATAATCACCGAAATAACATACAAAAGATATTGCACAGTACGGTTAGCGAATACGCTATTCGTAATGGCAATAAAACATTTTTTTCAGCCAAAAAAAGAGACGATGCGATAAGAAAAAAAAAAAAAAGCCACAATGCCATGTATGTGCGTGTGTACAAATGGTAAATTACATGTTATGTGCGCGTGTGTGCGTGTGCACGTGTGTGTAAGTGCAGTGAGTGTAAGTGACGCCCCCAATCCCCAAAAATGTATGTGTAAGTGTGAATCTAAGTGTGTATTACTGTAATAAGTGTGTGTTGGTGTGTTTGTGTGTGTAATTGTTGCACTAACCTGAAAAAGTCGCTGAAGACTGTTGCACACGATGTGGAGGGGTCCCAGGAAGACATCTGCGACGATCTGCGTGTGCCTGTGCTGTGGGGGCGGAGATCGACGGCGCAGTGCAGGCTGCAGCAGCAGGACACGTAAGTAACACGTGCCTGCTGCTGCTTTTGGGCCCCTGGGCGATCGCGCCCCAGGGGCCACTCGATCCCCTGCTCTGCTCGTTGCCTAGGGGCAGGGGATCGAAGCGGAACGGAGCGAGCGGCTCTAACAGCCGCTCCTCCGCTCCACAACCCGGAAGTGCTGCAGAACGTAGGATCTACGTTCTGTGGCATTTCAAGTTACTTTTCCACAGAACGTAGATTCTACGTTCTGTGGCACTTAAAGGGTTAAAGGGGTTCATCTTTACGTTAACTTTTAATATGTTATAGAATGTCCAATTTTAAGCAACTTTTCAATTGGTCCCCATTATTTATTTTTTGTAGTTTTTGTAAAAATATTTGCCCTTTTCTTCTGACTCTTTCCAGCTTTCAAATGGGGGTCACTGACCCCATCTAAAAACAAACGCTCTGTAAGGCTACACATGTATTGTTATTGTTACTTTTTATTGCTCCTCTGTCTATTCAGGCCTCTCCTATTCACATTCCAGTCTCTTATTCACATCAGTACATAATTGCAAAGTCTCAATTGCTGTTTGTTATGTTGCTCATTGTCCCGTGTGCTGTCACTGCCCCCTAGTGGACTGCCACATACATGTATCTAAGTATCATTTTATGTTCATCCAGTTGTGTAAATAATTGATATGATTTGTCCTACAGTTTGTGGAAAGCATCGGACTGAACAAGAGGCCTTTCCATTTGGTCGGCACCTGGATGGGGGGGAATGTGGCAGGTGTTTATGCCGCCCAGCACCCAACTGATATCAGCAGCCTCACCCTCATCTGTCCTGCAGGTAAATCCTTCCTCCAGACAAGCTGCTCTTCTCTGTAAAGGAACAGTCTAATGGGAATCCTGGGAATGGGCATGAAGAAGACTGGGAGCTTAATGTATATAAAGTGTCTCATATAGACGCGGCTTGTTACTGCATAATGACATGCGATTGTCTGATATAAGCCAAGGATGTAATATATGGCCCAAAATACAGGGACCTCTGACACCCAACAGCCCTTTGGCAACCCAAGAGGATTAAATGAAAGTTGCCCCTCTCTTTGCTGCTATAACTGCCCCGGTGCTTCTGGGAAGGTTCCCACTAGATGTTGGAACATTGTTGCTGGGAGTTGCTTCCATTCAGCCACAAGAATGAGGTTGGGCCCTGATGTTGGGGATCAGTCTCACAGTCGGGGTTCCAGTTCATCCCACAGGGGTTGAGTCCTGCAGTTAAATGCAACTATTTCCCCCGACCTGGTTGATCCACCTCCGGAGTGATGTCACTTCTGTCCCCCAGTGACATCACTTCAGGTTTTCGTGGGTCCCGGGTCAGGCCTAAAATTAAGACACTGCGGGTTGGTTTCGGGAGCAGGAAGAGGGGGGATTTATAGAGGGTCCGGGTTCAGCTCTTGCCGAGCGGGTCCGGGTTGGGCTTAGGTCTTCCCAACTGGACCCACCCAGGACTCTACCACAGGGGTTCAGTTGGGTTGAGGGTTCTGTGCCGTCAGGTTCTTCCCATCTCAACAAATCCATTCTGTAGGGTCCTGGCTCTGTGTATGGGGGACATTATTGTGCTGAAACAGGGAAGAGCCCCCCAAACCACAAAGTAGGAAACACAGGAATGTCATTGTGCCCTTTAGTTTAAATGCTTCACTGGAATCAGGGGGCCCAGTGCCGGTGCCTTTACCCCCCTCCAGGTGACCCTTGGTATTTTACATGGGGGTGTTAGGTCTGTTTGTCTCTGATCCCCCATAAACCCCCCAGGCTCCCCATGGATAGTTCTTGAGCTGACATTGGAGTAAGATGCTGGGAGTTGTTGGCCAGACCTTGTGCAGAGGAGAACATGACACCTGGAATAAGAGTTTAACTCGTTGCACATGTCTCTCTCCTGGGCCACGACAATTAGGTTTGATGTATCCAACCGAGAGTAAGTTCCTAAAACACCTGAAGGGCCTGGAAAAATCTGGCGACGACCAGAGGATCCTGCTCATCCCGTCCACAGCCGGAGAAATGGAGGACATGCTGAGACTCTGCTCTTTTGTTCGCTTCAAGATCCCCCAGCAGGTAACTTAGCGCTGCTTAGTTCTCTCTCCCCTGTTCTCCACCTGGAAAAGGAGATTTTGTTTACTCACCGTTAAATCTCTTTCTCTTCAGTCGCTTGGGGGACACAGGGACCATGGGTATAGCTAGTACCACTAGGAGGCAGGACACAACCCTAAAACAAAACTGACTCCTCCTTCACTGGCTATACCCCCAGTAGGCGGAGCTTAGGTCAGTTTGTACCAAAGTCAACAGGAATAATAAAACCAATTTTGGAATAAACAATCAAAACAATTATAACACTTATTAACCAGAAAACATCTGACGGAAGTGAAGGCCTCAAACCAGGGAGGGAAGCCCTGTGTCCCCCAAGCGACTGAAGAGAAAGAGATTTAACGGTGAGTAAACAAAATCTCCTTTTCTCCTAGTCAGCTTGGGGGACACAGGGACCATGGGACGTACCAAAGCTGTCCCCAGAACCGGGTGGGATAAGAGGCCTAAGAAGAAACCACCGCGGCCTGCAGCACCCGTCTGCCGAAGCGAGTGTCAGATGCCGCAAAGGTATCAAAGTGGTAAAATTTGGAAAATGAATGGACAGAAGTCCATGTAGCTGCCTTGCACAGCTGCTCAGCCGAAACTTGGTTACGGAACGCCCAGGAGGTACTCACACCCCTGGTGGAATGAGCAGTGACTCTGTGTGGGGGATCCTTCCCCTTTGCCGTGTAAGCCCGTTGGATAGCTTGTTTGACCCATCTGGAAATCATCTGCTTGGTAGCGGGAGTACCCTGGCGCGGTCCCGAAGGGATCACCAGCAGCGCATCACACTTCCGGATGTCCTGAACCCTGTGCAGGTAGAACTTTAGGGCTCTCACAGGATCAAGGGTGTGCAAGGCTCGTTCCTTAGGGTTCGCTGGAGCAGGACAAAAAGACGGCAGGACAATTTCCTGATTAAGGTGAAATTCCGAGACGACCTTCGGTAGGAAGGATGGAATAGTCCGAAGAACAGCCCTGTCATGATGGAAGATGAGGTAAGGAGCTGTACAGGATAGTGCACTGAGTTCAGAGACACGTCTCGCAGAGGCGATGGCCAGTAGAAAAACAACCTTCCAGGTGAGCCACTGGAGAGGCACAGAAGCGAGTGGTTCGAATGGAGGCAGTTGAAGAGCATGTAAAACCAAGGTCAGATCCCACACAGGAACTGGTGCGCGAACTGGCGGAGCGACATGAGCTACTCCCTGCATGAAGGTCTTGACGTCTGGAAGGAGAGCGAGCCGTTTCTGGAAGAGAACCGAAAGGGCAGAGACCTGGGATTTCAGAGACCCCAAGGACAGGCCCATGGAGAGACCGTTTTGCAGGAACTCCAGGATGTGCGGTATGGATAAGGTCCGGAACGTCACCTTGGATTTAGAGCACCACTGGCGGTAGGTGGACCAAACCCTATAATACGCCTTGGCTGAAATCGGTTTCCGTGCTGCACACATAGTGTGTGCAACCGCTGCAGAAAAACCCTTGTGGGTTAGGATCTTGGTCTCAAGAGCCATGCCGTTAAGGAGAGGTTGCTTAGGTTTGGGTGCCGGATCGGTCCCTGGGTGAGAAGGTCTGGAAGTGATGGTAAGGTCCACGGTTCTGCCACGGATAGATTGAGGAGATCCGAGAACCAAGCCCGTCTGGGCCACCGTGGAGCAATCAGAATGAGGGTGGTCCTTTCTCTTTGAAGCTTTCTGATGGTTCTGGGGATGAGTGGCAGAGGTGGAAAGGCATACGCCAGCCGAAAGGGCCAGGGAGCCGTTATGGCATCGACGTTGTGAGCCAGGGGATCTCGGTAGCGAGCCAGGAACTGCGGAACCTTCCGGTTGTGCCTGGTCGCCATGAGGTCTACTTCTGGGACGCCCCACTTTAGCGTTAACTCCTGGAAGACGTCGTCGTTTAGGGACCACTCGCCCGGGTCTAGGGACTGACGGCTGAGAAAGTCCGCTTCCCAATTCAGCAACCCCGGGATGTAGATGGCCGACAAGTGAACTTGTTGAGCTTCGGCCCACCGAAAGATCAGCTTTATCTCGTTGAGCGCTCCCCTGCTTCTTGTACCGCCCTGGTGGTTGATGTAGGCCACAGCCGTTGAGTTGTCGGACTGAACCTTCACCGCTTGGCCTTTGAGGACGTGTTGCCAGTGGAGGAGACCCAGCCGTATGGCACGAATCTCGAGCAGGTTGATCTGCAACCGGCGTTCGGATTGCGACCACCGTCCCTGGGCAGACTGGCCCTCGAGAACTGCTCCCCAGCCGAAGAGACTCGCATCCGTTGTCAGAATGCGCCAGCAGGGTTCCCCTAGACGTTTCCCCTTGGTGAGATGTGGGATCTGTAACCACCAGAGGAGAGAGGATCTCGTCAGCTGAGAAAGTTGAATCTCCTGTAGAAGCGATTTTCGTTTCCAGGATGAGAGAATGTTCCACTGAAGTTCCCTGAGGTGGAATTGAGCAAATGGCACTGCTTCGATCGAGGATACCATGACTCCCAGAACCTTCATGCAGAATCTCGCTGTGTGACGTGGCTTTTGGAGTAGTGTCGTCACCAGCTTCTGCAGGCAGATGACTTTCTCCATTGGAAGAGAGATCGTTTGTGATTGAGTGTTGAACGTCATACCCAGAAAAATCATGGAGTGGCTGGGTACTAGTGAAGACTTGGTGAGGTTTAGAACCCAGCCCAGGTCCTGCAGCTTGATGATGGAGGTCCGAAGAGATTGTTGAGCCTCTTGAAGGGAAGGTGCCTTGATCAGCAGGTCGTCCAGGTAGGGAGTGATGTTTATCCCTTCGCTGCGAAGCTCTGCCGTGGCTGCCGCCATAATTTTGGTGAAGACTCGGGGAGCCGACGTGAGGCCGAAGGGCAGACTCGTGAATTGGAAATGACGATTTTTGAAGGCAAACCGCAAGAATTTCTGATGCGGAGGGAAAATGGGCACGTGTAGGTAAGCGTCCTTTATGTCGAGAGACATGAGGAATTGGCCTGGTGACATCGCTGCGATAACAGACCGCAGGGATTCCATCTTGAACTTGCGAGGACGGATAAATTTGTTTAGCTCTTTTAAGTCCAGGATAGGTCGAACAGATCCGTCCTTTTTGGGGACTACGAAAAGATTTGAGTAGTATCCCTTGAATTGCTCCACAGGAGGTACGGGAATAATAACTTCTGCGAGAAGAAGACTGGCAATCACATTCTGGAAGGCTAATCGTTTGTTTGGCTCCTGCGGAAGGCGTGACATGAAGAACCGTGGGGGGGGAGGAGAAGAAAACTCTAGGTGGTAACCTCTGGTGACGACCTCTTGAATCCATGAGTCTTGGGTGATAGTAACCCACGTTTCTGAAAAAAGTCTTAACCTCCCCCCCACTGGCGTAGTACTCAGGGACATAGCGTCATGCTGAGGTAGTCTTGTCTGTGGACTTAAAGGTGTGCTTCCGGTTTTGCCAGGAAGGTCGTTGCTTGTTCCCAAACCGACCCTTGTTCGTGAATGATGTTCGTGGAGGAGAAGACCTCGATCCCTTGGAGTGGGGGACACGAAAAAACTTTCCTCTACGAAAGGTGGGACGAGCCTTTGGTTGTGGTAGCAGAGTGCTCTTACCTCCGGTAGCTTGGCTAATGATCTTATCGAGGTCAGGTCCGAAGAGAAGCTTACCCTTGAAGGGGATGGAGGTAAGAGACTTTTTGGAGGAAAGGTCGGCGGACCATAATTTCATCCAGAGGGATCTTCGTGCAGCAACTGCAAGAGCTGATGACCTGCTGATGACCTGTGTTGCGTCTAGTGAAGCTTCGCATAAGTAGTCGTTCGCTTCCTTAATTTGTGAGGCTAATTGAGACAGTTCGTGACGCGGAGCTCCCTCCGCTATAGCAGCGATGAGTGTATCGGACCAGGATTGTATGGCCCTGCTGACCCACGCCATGGCAATGACTGGACGAAGGGATGAACCCGAAGCAGAGAAAACAGAACGTAGCAAACTCTCTAATTTCTTGTCCATAGAGTCCTTGAAAGACGAAGCGTCAGGGACTGGCAGTGCCGTATTTTTGGAAAGTCGAGACACAGGAGCATCGACTGATGGCGGGGACGACCACTTGTCAGTGATATCAGCCGGGAAAGGATATTGCTTAAGGAAACGTCGGTTTGCTTGGAAGCGTCTCTCTGGTTTGTCCCATTCGTGTTGAATAAGCTGGTCAAGCTGAGAATGAGAGGGAAAAACAGGTGATGTTTTACTGTGTCTTTTAAAAAGAGCCTTTGAGGATTCAGCTGTGGCCTCCGTTTCTTGGAGGTTAAGAGTTTCCAATACAGAGGAAATCAAGGAATCCACGGATTCTGAGGAAAATTTATGTGAATCCTCCGCATCATGGCCGGAACCACAAGAAAGTTCCCCATCCGAGCGGTCCTCATCCTCAGAGTCTGGTGGAAAGGGAGACTGATGTCTGGGAGGAGAATCGCTGTCTTCATCGGATGGAGAAGGGGCTCTACGTTTGGAAGGTCTATGCCTAGGGTTATCTAGACGGGAAAGTAGTTTATCTAGTGACTGAGCCAATTTTGGAATTCCGGTGGCCAATTGAGAAGCCCATTCTGGAGTAGAAGGTCCTCTGATCGGGGAAGCATGTCTGCTGGAGGCTGGGGATTCACCTTGTTGAGACTGATTCCCCTGAGGTGGAGTAAGAACTGAGGGTTCAGTAACCTGAGGCTTACATTTTGTACATAAGGGGTCCTTGTGGCCCCGTGGCAAACGTTTGCAGCATTTGGCACAGGCCAAATAAGTAACAGAAGCATTGGGTGCTGCCCTGGTAAAAAGGCCCTCACTTGGCCCCTCAGACATGATAATGGCTAGGAAGCGTCAGAGGTAGTTGAACTTTGGTTCAAGTAAAAAAACCTTACTCACCCCCAATCTATGAGCTACACACTAACCTGCGAGGTATAGGCAGGGAAGGAGGAGTAGCCTGGTCGGGTAAGGCAGAGAGTACTGTGGAGGTCCCTGTGCCCCTGCGTGCAGCCCTTGTGTGAGAGAAGAGGAAGCGCGCGAATCTGCACAGTGCGCTCCTATGCTGCAAGATGGCGGCACGCACTGAGGGGAGGAGACGCGTATGGCGTCATTGGCAGAGCTGCGCATGCGCGCGTGTGCGCAGCGCAGGGAAAAAACCGCCAAGGAAGAAAGAAGGGAAGCGCCGCTCCGTACAATTGTAGTAATGGCGGCGCTACCCTACGGCCTGACATACCCGCTGCGTGTAGTACACACACACACCCCTGGGGAATGACAGAAGTTCAGCGCCCATAGAGCGCTCTGCCTGAGCGCCCCCTGAATAAGTCCCAGCCCTAATAGACTTGTAGGGGAATAGGGAAGAAACTGGCGCCCTGTCAGGTATGGGAGGGATAGGGGCTGAGGATTCAGACTTACCTCAAGCCCACGGCATCCAGTACTCTCCTTGTCTGCCGGCCAGCTTGCTCCTCCTGCAAGGAAAGGGAGACATCAGTAGAGCTGGATGGTCTGTGCCAGAGCACAAGGTGACCCCGGAGACAGGCTCCCACGTGGGGGGATGACATTAGAGCCTTTACGCAGTGTAAAGGGTCCGCATTGCCCCTGGTGTCAGCATAGCTGACATAGAAGTATGAGCAAAAAATAAAAAACGTCCTAACCTCCTGAGGACACAACTCAAACTGACCTAAGCTCCGCCTACTGGGGGTATAGCCAGTGAAGGAGGAGTCAGTTTTGTTTTAGGGTTGTGTCCTGCCTCCTAGTGGTACTAGCTATACCCATGGTCCCTGTGTCCCCCAAGCTGACTAGGAGAAAAGACATTTATGTCTCTATAGAAAATCGTCATCTCATGGGCCAACAATCCGTTTACATTGTATCACTCAGAGGAAAGAAATAGGGTTTAGTGGGTACAGAAATATCATTTACTTTCAATTGTCCAACAATGAGAAGCAAAGTACGGGTATTGGATCCGTTATATGGAAACCCATTATCCAGAAACCCCCGAATTACGGAAAGGCCATCTCCTATAGACTCCATTTTATCCAAAAAAAAAAAATCAAAAATTTTTAAACCGATTTCCTTTTTTTGTGTAATAATAAAACAGTCGCTTGTACTTGATCCCAACTAAGATATAATTAATCCTTATTGGAGGCAAAACCAGCCTATTGGGTTTACTTCATGTTTACATGATTTTTTTGTGGATTTAAGGTATGAAGATCCAAATTACGGAAAGATCCATTAGCCAGAAAACCCGGTTCCCAAGGATTTTGTTTTAAAAAGTTTTATTGGGTTTTACAAAAGCAAGCAAGATATAACATTGGTCCATTGAAGGACTATAACACAATCTTATACAGCTTAGGGAGTTAGGTGTCCTAGAAGAATTTGATGATGGAGAATACACCTAAGCTGATATTAGAGCTAAGTAAAAAAAAAAAAAAAAAAAAAAGAAAAAAAAAAAAACAACAAAAGTAAAACAAAACATATTAACGTAATAATGCTCAGCTAATTTTGAAAGTAGAATAAGAAAGATATTAAGGAAATGCCGGAACATGTAAGTGACTACAAAGGATTTTGAATAACGGGTCCCATACCTGTACAGCCAGCCCCAACTAATTCCTAATAGGGATGCACTGAATCCAGGATTTGGCCTTTTTCAGCAGGATTCTGATTCGGCCGAATCCTTCTGCCCGGCCCGCAATCCGAATTCTAATTTGCATATGCAAATTAGGGGTGGGGAGGGAAATCACGTGACTTTTTGACACAAAACAAGGAAGTAAAAAATGTTTTCCCCTTCCCACCCCTAATTTGCATATACAAAATTTGGTTCGGTATTTGGCCAAATCTTATGCAACGGCTTCGCAAAGGAAGCTGGCAGTGTAAGGGTGCGGGTGGGGAGAACAGCAGAAGAGTTAAACCTGAATTCGCCGAGTGGGATTCCGGGGTCGGCCCAAACCTGCGGGTCCCAATTGGGTATTGAGGGGGACAGTCCAGTGCTTCCTGTTATACAATAAAATGGGGTGCAGATTATTTATCGTTTTGCTCTTTGATAGGGATGCACCGAATGCACTTTTTTGGATTCGGCTGAACCCACGTATCCTTCACGAAGGATTTAGCCGAATAACAAAACCGGATTCTAATTTGCATATGCAAATTAGGGGTGGGAAGGGGATTACATTTTTTACTTCCTTGTTTTCTGACAAAAATTCATGCAATTTCCCTCCCCGCCCCTAATTTGCATATGCAAATTAGGATTCGGTTCGGCCGGGCAGAAGGATTTGTCTGAATCCTAGATTCGGTGCATCCCTACTTTTTCATATTAATTGTTGCACTTCTGGGTTTTGCAATCCTGGGTAATGGCGGAGCTATTCTGCCTTCAAATTTTATTTTATTTGCCCCTTACATTTTTGTTTCTAGGAAATATAATGAAAGTATCATGATTCCCCTCCTCTATGAAACTGTTCCTGTAGCTCCTGCATCAGCTCCCTTAGCCCTCCTGTTGTGCTACAATCCCCTTTTATGGAGCCAGCAGGGGGCGCTGCCCAATGACCAAAGAGATGTGAACTGACTGATCATTTTGGGACATGGTTTGATGTCATTTGTTGAGTTTCAGGTTCGGATTGTACAGAATATCTGCAGCACAAACACAACCCAAACTGCTCATTCTTAAGACTGACTTGAAGTAGAAAATGTCACTATTTAAAGGTCCTATTTCTCAACTTTTTATGATCCGGTTACTTTTACTTGTGTCACATTAGAGGTTCGGATTTTATATATTTAAGTAAATTAAACGTTCGGTGGGTTTGTTTTCTCTGCTTTGACTCGGCTTCCTTATCTCTCCCACTGATACACTGACGTCTGTCACTATTACTGTATTTTGCCTCTAGCTCCCAGAATTTGACAGATTTCTATATAGAATTTGAATTTTCTAATAATTTGGTCTTTATTTTGTACAGTGATGAATCATATCATAATATTCAGGGGTACGTTTAGCAGGGGGATCTTTGGCATAAATGTGACTGAATGTGGCGCCAGTGCATTTTGAGGTCAGTGTTTCAGTAAGTGACTGAGCCATGTCATAAAGGGCAAAATGCAATGTTATAAGTGCAAATAAACCCTTCTGTAAGGTTTGTATTATCCTGCAAAATGAAAGCAAAGACACCTAAAAGGGCATGTAAAGGCAAAAAAATAAAATCCCATTTTTACTTTCTTTAATGAAAAAGAAACCTATCTCCAATATACTTTAATAAAAAAAAAGTGTACCGTTTTTATAAGAAACCTGACTGTATGCAGTGAAATTCTCCCTTCATTTACTGCTGTGGATAGGAATTGTCAGACGGTCCCTAACTGCTCTGCAGGGAAACAATCATACTTATGAACAGCAGGGGGAGCCCCCACCTTACTTCCCAGCCATGCAGAACTCAAGCAGCTTTGTTTGTTTCCCTGTAGAGCAGTCGGAGACTGTGTAGAGATTTGTATTGGATTTTATTTTTGCCTTTACATCCCCTTTACTGTCTCCAACTCCAGCTGCAGGGACAAAGATCATGGAGCCAGATTTAAACAGATAAACTGGGATTCTATTTGGAGGATTATTTTGCTGCAGCCACTGGTTCTGCAGAGTTGGAGAAAGTTTGTATTAAACAATACAAAATCTATATAATCCCCATTAGATTACATGACAACACAGGACCCAGTGCAGTCTGTATATTCTGATTATTAATCAGTCTTGTGTATCGGCTTCTGGCAGATATTATTTGACTTATGCTGTTTTGATCATTTATGACGGTCCCTAAGCAGCACAGACCTCACTGAGCATGTGCACAGTCTTGGTCTTGCAAAGATGTATAACAAAGTTACAAGATGGTGACCCCCTGTGGCCAACTTTGAAAGCATAAATCATGTGTTTGATTAGGCTTGTGGTGCAGTAAGTTCATGTTTATGTTTAGTATACAAAATACAGCATTTCTAGCCTTATTCTATTTTACACTTTACTTTTTACATCTGCACTGAAATCAACCTGCCGTCCTTCTTTTTGCTTTTGGCTACATATTGTTGGTGGAGGCCCTGTGGACAGATCACCTGCATAATAATAATATAAGAGCAGCCATAGGAGTGTGAGTTTAGAGCGGTCTCTATCGTTGGTTTGAGGTGATTTCAGTGTACACTGTATATGTATGTGTGTAGATATATATATATATTATAATTCCTCAACAATTAAGATAAGGTCCTTTTGGTTTATTCCAGGCATTAGATTTGCAGTACCTGTTAAAATCCATCCTTTTTCTGTATTTGGTTTTTAAAAAATGAGAGAAGAAATTATTTTCCTGTAGAACGCCCACCCTCCCTTTATATTTTGTGCAATGCTCTGGGCCAGTTCTTTGCAGCCTCTCAGGCAGGTGGGAATAACCTGTCCATATCCAGAGTGTAAATGTGGCGATAATAGTTGTGCTACAAAGTGACCAATAGCATCTGTGCTGTTCACTACGATTGTACCTCCCCAAGGAAAATCCTCTTGGCTCCATGTTGCCACAGAATGTTTCTAATGTGTGGGGCAATTACTAATAATATGACTTTGGCCTTGTCAGGTAAGTCCCCCCCACTGTGACTTTATCATTTCAAGGAATAGTTCAGTGTGAAAAGAAAAACTGGGTAAATAAATAGGCTGTGCAAAATAAAAAATGTTTTTAATATAGTTAGTGAGGCAAAAATGTAATGTATAAAGGCTGGAGTGAACAGATGTCTAATAAAACAGCCAGAATCCAACTTCCTGCTTTTCAGCTCTATAACTCTGAGTTAGTCAGTGACTATAAGGGGGGCCACATGGTACATTTCTGTTCAGTGAGTTTGTAATTGATCCTCAGCATTCAGCCCAGATTCAAAAGCAACAGTTATGTCCCATGTGACCTCCCCTCAAGTCTCTGATTGGTTACTGCCTGGTAACCAGGGTAACCAGTCAGTGTAAACCAAGAGAGCTGAAAAGCAGGAAGTAGTGTCTGACTGACATCAATACATATACATCCAACCACTCCAGCCTTTATACATTACATTTTTGCCTAACTAACTATATTAGAAACATTTTTTATATTGCACAGTCTATCGATTTACCCAGTTTTTATTTTTACACTGAACAATTCCTTGAATCATGTGCTCAGCCTGGGGGGATCATGTGTAAAGTCTGCAGGTGACACTGCCCCTAGTGGTGACAATAAGAAAACACTGGCAGTTAAATTTGCTTTTATGGGAAGATGTTACAGTGTTCTGATCCGAGTTTCCAGAGTTTATTGCTTCCCCCTCAGGGGCCTCACAAATGTAAACTGAAGGGTGAGATTAGGGGGTACATTCCTATAGGCTAAAGAGGCAACTGGGGTCGCTTGTACTTGATCCCAACTAAGATATAATTAATCCTTATTGGAAGCAAAACCAGCCTATTGGCTTTATTTAATGTTTATATGATTTTCTAGTAGACTTAAGGTATGA
Source organism: Xenopus laevis (assembly GCF_017654675.1). Classification (NCBI taxonomy): domain Eukaryota; kingdom Metazoa; phylum Chordata; class Amphibia; order Anura; family Pipidae; genus Xenopus; species Xenopus laevis. The sequence goes on along the minus strand of NC_054378.1, from coordinate 128,145,704 downwards.
AGACCCACATTACACAAAGATCAGTTATCCAGAAAACCCAGGTCCCGAGCATTCTGGATAACAGGTCCCATACCTGTATTACAATTACTGCCGGCTTAGAGAACATTGTGTTACCCAAGGTGTATCTGTAATGGAAATGTGTTGTTTTTGAAGTACAACACCCCCAAATCCTGACATCCAGTCCCCATTATAAGTTCACTCCTTGCTATTTGTTTTATGGGGCCCTCATGCCTCAGTGTTGGATGTTTAAAGCAGAAAGGTGAGTTCCACCTGTGGCAGCTGCTTGATGAACTGGGTCAGTCCTAGGGAAATAGCAGTAGAGCTAATTAGGGCCTTATTGGGCCCCTTCGTTTGTATTTACACCCCTGGAGATGGTCAAATCTGTCCCATTTTGCTTCATGGAAAAATTTAAAAAAGGCATATTTTCAACTATATTCATTTATTTTCTAGACTTTTTTTTTTTACTGCACAGGTATTGTAGTTCATTTCTGTGTATTTCCTTTATTTTTAGAAATCAAAAGTGTTATGTATTTCATGTGCAGCCCCAGAAAAATTTTCGAATGTGGCCCCGGGAAGCCAAAAGGTTGGACACCCCTGCTGTAAATTATAATTCATAATGTACCCCCTAATTTATATATATGTGATCACCTCGGAGTTATGCGGCCTCGTGCTTTTATATGGTCACATAACTCCTCTGTGACTTGTAATATCTTTATAAATTACAGTAGGGGGTACATTATCCACTATATAATATATTAGGGATGCACCGTATCCAGGATTCGGTTCGGGATTTGGCCTTTTTCAGCAGGATTTGGCCGAATCCTCCTGCCCAGCCGAACCAAATCCTAATTTGCATAAACAAATTAAGGGCAGGGAGGGAAATCGCTTGACTTTGTTTTCGGTTCTCGGCCGAATCTTTCGCAACGGATTTGGAGTTTGGCTGAATCCAAAATAGTGGATTTGGTGCATCCCTATAATATATATATGTATATACATATGAAATATGCGTGTGTGTAAGTAAAAGACCAGTGTGGGCTGCTTTGGTTTTTTTGCCAGGGCTGCTTTTTACTCCCAGTCCGGCCCTGTCACTGGGGAGCAATGGGGCAGCATCAAAGGTGCAAGAGGAATAGAATCACAATCACATTTCAGCTTGAATTGTTATGGTCCAGTGTGAAAGACATAGATACACACATACATTATTTCCCTGGGCTGGACTTGCAGGTCTGTCATTCTAAGATTTTGGTTTTCAAAATGTGCTTTTTTTTTTTTTTTTCAGCGAAGCATTTTTATGATTTTGTATTAGGGTTGATACCTTTTCAATTGGGGGGCGGGGCGAATGACAGGGGTAGGCCAGTGGTGTTGGGGACAGGGTGGATAATGGGGTTCAGGGCTGATGATGTGGCAATTGATTGGCTAATTGCTGTGTCATTAACTTCAATGTCCTGTCTGGATTTCCTAATTTGGAAGTACGGACAGACATCCAAAAACAGGGCTGTTTGGGAGAAATCCGGATAGATGGCAACCCTACACTGTAGGTGCTCTCATCATTTTCCCATTCCTTTTCTGTTTTCAGCCATATTAGCAGTTTTCAGCACTTTTATACTGCTAGGCAGGGGTCACCTCAACAGCCAGGCCCGGATTTGTGGCGAGACCCCAGGCCTAGGGCAACAAAACGATAGGGACGGCATGCCATCCAGTCTCTTTCCTAAGGAGCACTGGGGACTCAAAGCTCAAATGCTTGAGAATGCGCTTGCTTGTGCTTGTGCGGGGAGGATCCAGGCTGGGTCAGCGCTAGGACCATGAGACGCACAAGAAGCAGCCGGCACTGCGGCCTTGGGGCGCCACCTCGCAAAGTCCGGGCCTGTCCACAGCTCTTTGGGAAGGTCCAGAGTGTCAGCCCCTCGGCACTTTCTATGCACCGCCAGAATTCCTTTAACCCTTGCAGTGCTGACTCTCAGTTGCACCAAAGCCTAATACTAGCAGTCTAAAAATGCAAATATCTCAGAAACGAATAAAAAAGTGATTGAAAAATTGCAAGAGTGATCAGGGAAGCAGCTTGAGTTAGCTTACAACAATTCATTGTTTGGGGTTAATAATAGATTGTCCCCTACCATCACCCCTCCCCAATAAAGTCAGTTATAATAAATCATTAAAATATAATTTGCCCGACATGCCCTGTGGATCGGGAATCGATGAGAGGCCGGAGGAGGGAAAGCCAGGAGTATTTCTGCACTGTGTGGCCTTTGCAAAGCAATAGTCTCTGCTCCAAGCGCCAGACTGAGAATCTGCCAGTCGCTATTTTCCAGCAGCAGCCAAAACGCCCGGTGCTCCATAAGCCTTAGGGTAGGGGCACACTGGGCATTCGGGGAGATTTAGTCGCCTGGCGACTAATCGCCTCGTCTTTGCGGTGATCAATCTCCACGAACACCTTCCCTCTGTCTTGCGCCGGCTGTAATGAAAAGTTGCTTGCGGCATGGCACACACATCGCTTTGTATTCTGAAGTTGCCCGAAGTTGTCCTTACCCTTAACCTTCCAGTGATTTGCGTGAACAGGACTGTGAGATGCCAAGCAAATTGCAATCTCTTTCTAATACTGAGCCAGGGACTCGTCCAATTGTCATTTGCATTTAAGATTAGGTTTGTATTTTGATCCAGACAGGTGGTAACCCCAATTCCTTTCTCGTGTTGCTATGCTCTGTGTGCCCGGATACAGCTGCCTCTGCATTTGATATTTATCTAACGGTTTTCTAATAATTTTATACATAAGAGCCCCATATAGCCAATATTCACTGTTACCTACACTCACGCCAACACCGACTGTGCCCCAAGCACAAATAGTGCAGCACTTGGGAAAAGTTCTAGAGTTTTTTTAATTGGGGCCCCATTCTACTTTAATGGCCCGTAGGGTTACACCACCATTAGTCTCAGCAATCACCAGGCATGGGTGGGGAGTGTTTATAGGGCAGGGGGTTTAGGGGCAAAACACTTTAGGGAGGGGAGCTCAGCAACAAATTCTACATTTTTTACTTGCCCCTAATTCTCTCTCCATATTGTTTGACCTTGTAATGTAAATGGGAAAATAAATTGGTCAGAAAGCTCATATATATCAGCTCCTAGTGTTAAAGTTAATAGCAGACCGACTGCAAAATTACTTTTTTGGGGGGTTCCGTGCTGAACCAAAAGTCAGGTGACTATGAACAGAATTTTGTTGTATTCCTTGTGTTTTGGTTTGATCAGCATCACAGGCCACAATATGGCATTGGGACACAAAGAAAGCCGCCAGTTAGATATTCCTGCCCCAGCTACAGGGGTAAAGAGCCAATCATTAGCTCTATCAGCCACACGTGTGTAGATAGGTGGCTCCCAGGCTGGGCAACTTAAAGAATATAGACCCATCTTAGACCCAAGACACATGGAGTACAATTTGTAGGTTTCCCCTTTCAAGTGATTCCCATGTGTCACTGCCTATGGCCTTAAAGGGAAAGTTCACCATTAAACATGATTTTAGATGGTTGTACATTGACTTATTCTAAGTAGCTGTGTATTTTTTATGGTTTCAAATAATTAACCTTCCTACTCTGCCTCTTTATGCCCAGTCACTAATAAAGCTCACTCATTTTATATTTTTTAATTGCTTATATTTATAGTCAATGCTTTTGATACTTTTTAATTCTTGGGTGGCAAAAAGGTAGCTAAGAGTCTTCAGACCCTCCTTTGCCACAGGGCTAGAGAAGGTCCCTTTATCCTGATCCAGAAGGTCCATCAGGGCAAGGATCTTCAGAGCCTCCTTTGCCTCAAGCTGAAAGCTTCATCTTTGTGCTAAATCCTCCTCCTCCTTCCTCCTCCTCCTCCTCCTTCCTCCTCCTCCTCTTCATCCTCCTCAGTTCCTCCTTGGTCCAGGATTTGGGTTCTGGAAGTTCTTTCTGGTTCTATCGCTTCACATGAAAAATGCGAGGGGCAAGAATCTGAGGGAAGAAACAATCAGCAATGGATTAAGAAAACTTGTGGCAGAGACAAATGCCATTCTCTTATGTGCTATAATGTCATCTTATTCTACATCTCATCCTCCCCTTTTAGACAACTTACTATTATAACAGTGTCCCTTTACGGGTAGAACCTTATTGTAAATAGCTTGTGTCACTTACCATCAGCTGCAGCTTCAGCCAAATCTCGCTGTTATTTACTGGGGACTCAAGAGGGAACCAGCCCTCCATGGTCATATCCTTGGCAGCCATGAGTGTTGATAGGGAAACAGAGATGTGTCCCAGAACCTTGTTGCGCTGATTTAGTACCTGTGAAAAGAACACGTATAAGTGACCCAGTAAGGAAGGAGACAGAGAAACACAAAACCAGCACACAAGGTGCAAAGCCCCAATCTAGATCTGCAGGAGTAAAGGATCCAATAAGGGAAGGACATTTATACTCACATTTAGTTGCATTCTCTCGCCGCGTGGGTCCTTTATGAGGAATTGTAACCTCTCCTTCCACTCTGGCTCTCCGGAATTTATTTGGGCCTGGAAAAAGAACAATTAGAGATATTCTGAATGAGAACTGGATCTGTCTGCTAATTATTATTGGTGTTTTAATGCTTTAATCAGTGTTATTGTTTAATCAGGTATTGCCCGTTGCCAATCAGCTAACAACAGTATGTCACTGCTTTACTGTCTATGGTGCACTAAGTGATCATTCCAAATAAATGCCCCTACCCCTCACCCCATTATTTATGTGAAAACAAACAAACTTGAGACCAAACCCTTGTGTGGTTGGACACTGTTATGTGCGACTTACCCCCGTCCTCTTGACTGTATCTGTCACTGACACTTCCACGGTGGCCAGTGGGTTTAATTTGCATTTCTTCGGCTGTTAGAGAAGAACAGATGTGATTAATAAGGTGAATAATACAGGAGAGATTCATATAAGAAGATTTACACTATTATGTGCCCAAGAGAGAGGCATCACTTGTGACTCACCCGTATCACTGGCAGACCCCTGGCTTTTTGGATGACGGTGTAAAGGGCAACTGATGACAACTCCTCACTCTTAGGGGGCCGCGGCCTTTTGTTCAGATTTAACACCTGGAAACCAAACAAAGTAGATGGATTAAAGGGCAAAAGAGCCCAACCTTTCCCCATGCAGTCAGATAAGAAGGAACAGAGACTTTACCTTCTGCAGCTTGTCACGGTCTGAAAAGAGTTTGAGAGTTTCCACCTTGATATGGAGCTCCCCAGACTTCACATTGTCCAACCGGATCCACTGCAGGGGGAGAGAAGCACAAGTTCCATCAGATACAGGGGAAATCACTGAATGATTATTACACTATATCAGCATGGGAGGGCGGCTGCATTCACTTACCTTATCAATGAATTTCTTCTTTAGCACATGTGGAACTGCAATTTTACAGCTGGACATTGGGGAAGAGAAAAGGAAAATCAGTATATGTATTTAAAGATGAAATGAAGATAAAATAAATGGAAGCCCAGACCCTGATACAAAGAGAAATACTCACCTGCCCAGTGAATCATCTCTCTGAACATTTTTGTCCAGAACCTCAAATTCAATCTCCTGCCCTGGTAAATCTGAAAATAATATCTGGGGATAAAACATACAATGAGGTGACATTAGATACGGGAATATCTGCTGCATGTGGCACACGTCTATTCACACCTATAAAATACACAAAATAAACTGGGACCACTTTAATCAAGGGTCGAGATTTCAATTCTTCTACTTCGAATTCATAAAGACCAACCGAAATTAAGTCAAAGGTTTTTTTTTTTGGCCTAATTAGGTCTGTTTTCATACGAATAGGTCTGTATTCGGGGAATTCAAATCGTACGATCAAATTCAGATCAAAGTTTTCCCCCAAAAAAACTTTCATTTTTCAAAGTCCACAAATTGACTCCAAATAGGTTCTAGGAGGTCCCTCATAGGCTAAAACAGTAATTCGGCAGGTTTTAGATGGCAAAAGGTTAAAGTCACATGATAAATTTAGATATTCAAATTTTCCAATTTTTTTCAAATTCAAATTGAATTTGGGCGATTCCCTAGTCGAAGTACACACAAAATAGCTCGAAATTTAAATTTTTTGAATTCAAAAATTCACCTCAACCTTTGATAAATCTTCCCTTAAATGTGGGTTTATTTGGATGTAAATCCTGGGGGGGATGCGGTACCTCAAATGTCTGGTTCCACTGCGGGTTGAGGTTCTTAGATATGACCCTGGTTTTCCCAACTGTGCCTCCTCCGCGCACAACTACAAAAGGGTCTGATTTCTTGGAGAAGAAGTCGTTTGCAACGAGATTTCTTGCTTCTAATACATGAATCCGAAGTGCGTTCTGCAAGTAAAACAAAATGTCAGACTATAGAATATAAAGTGGGAACAGTCACTTCCCATAGACTTTGAATGCAACTCTCCCCCCACATCTCTGTACACAGGGTCGGACTGGCCCGGTGGGACACTGGGAAAAAACCCGGTGGGTCCCAGCCCTCATGGGCCCCTGCTGGACCAGACCCCCTCTCCCGATCTCCTGCGCAGCTCTTTTTGTGCATACGTGCGGCGCAGCTCCTTTTGTGCATCTATGGTGCAGCTCCTTTTGCGCATGTGCGGCGTAGTTGTAGGGGTCCGGAGGGGGCCCTGGACAGTCCGACCAGTCTGTACAGGGAAACAGAGGGGGACAGGAGCCCACAGTCGTGAAAGAGAAATACTGGTTCTTACCCAGGGATCCGCGAAGGGCAGATTTTTCATGTCAAAGTTGGCTGCCAGGGGCTGAGTGAAAAATTTTGGCGCAACCATGAAGTTGGCAATTTGGTCCACAATCATTCTTTCTGTCATGGTGCTGCAGGAGGCAGAGAGAGAAGGGCATTAATAAGTGAATCATTGTACAATGGGAGGGAAATATAAGAGGAGGGATAAAGGACAATGATTTTGGGACTAAAGACTAAAGTGTGGGAAAGGACGGGCAGAGAATCACTAGTATATAAATATATATAAATCTAGTCACTTACTGAAGACCGGGAATATTAAGCAGGTTGGTGAGTCCTGTCCACTGTAGATGTAACACCTGCAAAAAAAAGGAAGATCGATGGTGTAAGGGTTAATAAGAAAATAGAATATCTCGGAGATACTAATTGTATTTATAGAGAAATATATATATTTATAGCTGCACAAAGCAACTCCTTATAATACAGACTCACCGGCCGCCGAGGGAAGTAAATGTTCACGGCTTCAGTAAAGGGCACATCCGGTATCAGCGGAGCCAGAATTATTCGTAATGTTCCCTCCAGCTGTCAGAGGAGAAATGACATTGATTATATGTTCAAGGGCAACACATGGGCACATGTAGAAGGTCAGTATGAGGGTCACTTACCTTCACAGACTTCACTCCGGCCATGATAGTCTTAGATATTCCAACATTAACCATCACCGCTGCGTTGAGACTGTAAATGAGGAGCAAACGGTCAGTGAGTGGGAAGGAAGATTAAAGAGAGGCTTATACACAGGTTGGGAAGGAGACAATATTGACCTGATTTTGAGATCCAGGAGAATCTGCTTCTTCTCTGGATCAGACTGAACTCTCATGTGAGTCACCTGTGGAGCCTGTGGAACAGTCACACAATGGGTTACAATGGGTCTGATGGGAAATCACTGAGCAACATGAGAGACAATTAAATACACGGGACACTTACCTTATTGCCAAAATCAATATCAAAGAAGTGAAAATTGGTTAAATATTTAAATCTTGATCTGATCAGCGGCTGAATTCTCCATCTTAGAAATTTCTCCAGATATTTTGTTATGTACGGCCACGAATTGTTCACTAACTGCCCGGGATGAAAAGAACAGAAGTGGCTCACGTTAGTGTAAGGCAAGAATTCAGCAGCTCACTCCTACTCACACTCACTGACACACTCACTGACTCACTCACTGACACACTCACTGACACACACACACAGACTCATGCACTCACTGACACACTCACTGACTCACTCACTGACACACACTCACTGACACACTCACTGACACACACACATACCCACGCACACACACAGACACACTGATACTCAATGACACTCACACTGACACAAAGACACTGACATATACACAGACACACATCACACACTCACTGACACACAGAGACACACACGGACACACACACTCACGCTGACACACACTCACTGACACACACACTGACCCACACAGTGAGATACACAGACACACTCACTGACACACATCACTGACACACACACTGACAGACATACACACTGACACACACACACCCTGACACAGACATTGACATACACACTCACTGACACACACACATACCCACACAGACTGACATACACAGACACACTCATACTCAATAACACTCACACTGACACATACACTGACACACACTCACTGACACACAGAGACACACACACTGACACACACACATACACTGACACATACACAGACACACTCACTGACACAAACACACTCACTGACACACACACACACACTGACACACACACTCACTGACACACACACACACTGACACATACACACAGACTCAAACAGAATGACACACACTCACTGACACACACACTCACACACTGACACACATACACTGACATACACAGACACACACACTGACACACTCACTGACATACTCACTGACACACACACGCTGAATCACACAGACTCACTGACACGCTGACACACACCCTGATACACACTCACTGACACACACACACACACTCACCGACACACACACACAGACACACATGTAGATCCAGTTAAAGAGTGCCGGTATATCACTTACCACTTGCAGGTACCGGAGTCTCTCAAACTCTCGGTCAGTGACCTGCAAACGAGAGGCACAAGCAAATTAGGTTTCTAATAAAATAATGTAAAGAATCACATGTGACCCTCATTTATGAGTAAAGTGATGAATTAAAGGGAAACTCCATCTAAAATAGTTTTTGCATCATTAGAGAAAATGTCATTCTGAGGAAGATCCCAATTTACAGTCACTAAAAATCTTCATTGGGTTCAAAGTTTCATGTAAAAGTCTGTTTGTCCCTTTCTGATCTCTGGCTCTCACTTGGGGGTACCGAACATTTGGCTCAACAAGTGCTAAACCACTTTACTTCTCCTTTAACACATTGCAACATTATATTTGTAAAGAAGAACGTTCATAAACAGTTGAGTTTTTGTAAAGTGAGAGAGGAGGAGGGAGAAGTAACCAAGTCTATGGCATTTTACTGGATACAACCAGGGCTGGCCTGATGAGCTCACAATTCCCAGTTAATATATATATATATATATACACACATGTACATGACAAGGCCCTGTATATTTGCTATTTATACTCTCTACCAAAGGAACTTTATCAACATTTGGCCTCTCTAAAACCCAACTGACCAGAAATCTCAACCCAACGGCCACACAATATGTCTGCTCTTAAATCAAAGCTTTTGGGACGGCAGCTTCTCAAATGATAAATTGAATAAATGAGAATCTGCAGTTGTAAAATGGAATGAATTTCCATTGCTAATGCCTGTATTGTGTTATCAGTAATGGGGTGAGACTTACCTTGTGTGGGACCTTTGCCTGTTCCTTGGCTTTGTCCTGACACTTTATTGCTGATGGCTCAGTACTTGGCTTCCAGCATCTGTACAAGATCCACATCACTATTCCCATAATTATATAAAAAAAGCTGACGTCCAAAACTCCAGCAGAGAAGCCTAATAATAGGGTAATGATCCATTTTGTATATGAAAAATTATTTAAAAATAAATTTTGATCGGTCATTTTAAAAAAATTGAGTCAAAAGAACAAGGAATAAAGAGCAAGCTCCTTCCTCCTCGAACTCCTAACTCAGAATGACTGCAAACACCTGACAGCTGTTAAAGCCTGTTTTCATCATTATGACCTCACAATGGTGTTGCCATGGTTACAGAGTCAGCAGATCAAATTACCCATTGTTAGGTCATCCCAAGCGATGATGTCATAATGGATGCTGTTCTCACAAGGAGACAATGCAAAACAAACTGATGACATCATAATGCCTCCTGCAAACTCAAACTGATGACATCATAATGCCTCCTGCAAACTCAATAGCAGCATATATTATCTGTAATATGATGTTGTCCTGATCTGAGGAAAAAAAGTTTTAAGTCTCAAAAATGCTAATGAAATGAATTCAGCAGTTAAACACAATAATGTTGTCATGGTTACAGAACCAACAGATGAAATTATCCATTATCATATGATCCCAAGCGGTGATGTCATAATGGATGCTGTTTTCACAGGGAGACAATGCAAAACAAACTGATGACATCATAATGCCTCCTGCAAACTCAAGCTGATGACATCATAATGCCTCCTGCAAACTCAAGCTGATGACATCATAATGCCTCCTGCAAACTCAATAGCAGCATTTATTATCTGTAATATGATTTTGTCCTGATCTGAGGAATTTTTTTTTTTTTTTTTAAATCTCAAAAATGCAAATAAAATAAATTAAGCAACTAAAACCTGGTGAATGTCTATATAAGTCAATGAACGTTTATTTTCAATACTCACACTATTTTATAGTTCAAACATTTGAGATTTTTTTTTTTAATGAACGTAATAATGAAAGTTACACCGAATATATGAATAGAGTTGCACAAGGGGTGACATTACTCAGGTCCCATCACAATGACAATACTGACTCATTGCCGTGGAAACAATCTCCACGAACACCTTCCCTCTGTCTTGCGCCGGCTGTAATGAAAAGTCGCCTGCGGCATGGGACACGCATCGCTTTGTATTCCGAAGTCGCCCGAAGTTGCCCCTACCCTTAACCTTCCAGTGATTTGCGTGAACAGGACTGTGAGATGCCAAGCAAATCGCAATCTCTTTCTAATACTGAGCCAGGGACTCGTCCCATTGTCATTTGCATTTAAGATTAGGTTAGTATTTTGATCCAGACAGGTGGTAACCCCAATTCTTTTCTCGTGTTGCTATGCTCTGTGTGCCCGGATACAGCTGCCTCTGCATTTGATATTTATCTAACGGTTTTCTCATAGGCGGAGGGTGACTTTTGAGTTTGGGAAGGCTAATCAAAGATCAGCAAAAAAATTTTTCACCTAGCGGAGGTTAAGGCCTTCAGAGCAGATGGGGGAAACAATAGCATTTTTTAAAGAAAATTCCCCTATAGAGTGCTATAGTCACCTCATTAAGAAAATGTGTGTGCCCCAATGAGGCCTTCCATACCAGGAGGACTCTCCCAGTGAACAAGCCACAGTGCTTGATAGATTTCTTAAAAGAGAACCAGGGGCGCTCCACCAATGAGGCGAGTTGAGACGCTCGCCTCAGGCGGCAGCGCCCCCTGGTAACTAAGAGCCGAATTTCCGGTTTTCAACCCGGAAATTCGGCTCTTCTAGTGCAGAGAGCGCAATTGCGTGAGTCATGTGACAGAAATGACATCAGAACTCACCGTTTATAACTGATGACATCAGAAATCACCATTTATAAGGATATCATTTATAAGATATTAATGGCTTTTGTGTATTATATATTAATACGGAAGGTACCCGCACTCTGTCTCTGACTTCCACTTTACGGGTGCTTGGCCAAATAAATGTATATAATTGTTGAAGAGGGACCAGCACACCGATTTTTTTTAAATTCACCAAATATCTATTGCAACATCACTGTACTTCCACAAAAGCACAGTGATGCTGCAATAAATATTCTTGAATACCCTCTTGAACAGGGGTGTGTGTGTGTGTGTGTGTGTGTGTTTTGTATACCAACTTTTATACATTATACAATCCAGTAAGAGCAGAGATAAAATAGTGTCATCTATAGTGTATAACATCCCTGACAAACACAGCAAAATAAATGCAGAGTAAACATCAAGTATAATAACATAGTGTGTCAGAAATACAATTTGTGAATCTAGTGGAAGCCTTCACCTCAGAAAATATATTTCCCTCAAAATGTAAGGTCATGTGATTAAATGGAACAGATAGACAGACAGATACAGAGACTAGTCTCTAAATAAAAACACACACACACAAGTGTTTCCTTGCTCAATTTCACCTCACTGTCCTCCTCCCTGTACTCTAGTTTTGTCACCAGGGTTCCATGTGAGAAGCACATCTTGGCATGTCAGTCAGGGCTAAAACTGCAGCAAACTAACTCAGATTAAATTAATTCTAACCATGGGATAAAGGGAGCTCCAAATACAGTTATGACAATACAGAAATAATTGTTCCCTTCTCATTGCCTAAAAGTCTCTGAATGTATATGCAATCTTTCAGTGATATAATATAGTGAATAAAGTACGCCCTTTTGTAAAATATAGGGATATTATAAGTTACCGAGGAGTTTCATGACCATATAAAAACACGAGGCCGAAGACCGAGTTATACAGGTCATGGAACTCCGAGGTAACTTCTAATATCCTCATATTTTACAATTGGGGGTACTTTATTTATTATAATACACAAATTTCATTGAGTCATGTGACAGAAATGACATCAGAACTCACCGTTTATAACTGATGACATCAGAACTCACCGTTTATAAGGATATAATTTACAGGATATTCATGGCTTTTGTGTATTATAAATAAATATATATGAGCAACTGGCAACCTGCTTTGTGGAATAAATAAAAATCTATAACTACTTGGCATCTTTTTAACTCACTGTAGTCCTGGAGATGCTGCACATGGCTAAACCTGAGCTTCCATTTAGCATACAGAACTGCCACTTCTTCCAGGGAGATCAGCTCTGAGCTGTGCAGGTCCCGCCCACTCCCCTCCCGTTCCTCAGTCAGCTGATCTCTCAGCCTGTGTGAGACTACGGGAGCTGCAAGTGAAACAAAGTTACTGCTTTCTATTGCAAGGTATTGCTAGAATCAGTCTTTCAAATCCCCCAGTTGAAATGACATTTACCGTGCTGGACTGGTTTGGGGAGGCTTAGCCTCCTCAAGCCTTCATTAAAATCCGCCCATGGGTTTTCTAATAATTTTATACATAAGAGCCCCATATAGCCAATATTCACTGTTACCTACACTCACGCCACGACTGTGCCCCAAGCACAAATAGTGCAGCACTTGGGAAAAGTTCTAGAGTTTTTTTAATTGGGGCCCCATTCTACTTTAATGGCCCGTAGGGTTACACCACCATTAGTCTCAGCAATCACCAGGCATGGGGGGGAGTGTTTATAGGGCAGGGGGTTTAGGGGCAAAACACTTTAGGGAGGGGAGCTCAGCAACAAATTCTACATTTTTTACTTGCCCCTAATTCTCTCTCCATATTGTTTGACCTCGTGATGTAAATTGGGAAAATAAATTGGAATCGGAAAGCTCACATATATCAGCTCCTAGTGTTAAAGTTAAAAGCAGACCGACTGCAAAATTACTTTTTCGGGGGGTTCCGTGCTGAACCAAAAGTCAGGTGACTATGAACAGAATTTTATTGTATTCCTTGTGTTTTGGTTTGATCAGCATCACAGGCCACAATATGGCATTGGGACACAAAGAAAGCCGCCAGTTAGATATTCCTGCCCCAGCTACAGGGGTAAAGAGCCAATCATTAGCTCTATCAGCCACACGTGTGTAGGTAGGTGGCTCCCAGGCTGGGCAACTTAAAGAATATAGACCCATCTTAGACCCAAGACACATGGAGTAAAATTTGTAGGTTTCCCCTTTCAAGTGATTCCCATGTGTCACTGCCTATGGCCTTAAAGGGAAAGTTCACCATTAAACGTGATTTTAGATGGTTGTACATTGACTTATTCTAAGTAGCTGTGTATTTTTTATGGTTTCAAATAATTAACCTTCCTACTCTGCCTCTTTATGCCCAGTCACTAATAAAGCTCACTCATTTTATCATTTTATTTTTTTTAATTGCTTATATTTATAGTCAATGCCTCTACTTTTTAATTCTTGGGAGGTAAAAAGGTAGCTAAGAGTCTTCGGACCCTCCTTTGCCACAGGGCTAGAGAAGGTCCCTTTATCCTGATCCAGAAGGTCCATCAGGGCAAGGATCTTCAGAGCCTCCTTTGCCTCAAGCTGAAAGCTTCATCTTTGTGCTAAATCCTCCTCCTCCTCCTCCTCCTTCCTCCTCCTCTTCATCCTCCTCCTTCCTCCTCCTCTTCATCCTCCTCAGTTCCTCCTTGGTCCAGGATTTGGGTTCTGGAAGTTCTTTCTGGTTCTATCGCTTCACATGAAAAATGCGAGGGGCAAGAATCTGAGGGAAGAAACAATCAGCAATGGATTAAGAAAACTTGTGGCAGAGACAAATGCCATTCTCTTATGTGCTATAATGTAATCTTATTCTACATCTCATCCTCCCCTTTTAGACAACTTACTATTATAACAGTGTCCCTTTAAGGGTAGAACCTTATTGTAAATAGCATGTGTCACTTACCATCAGCTGCAGCTTCAGCCAAATCTCGCTGTTATTTACTGTGGACTCAAGAGGGAACCAGCCCTCCATGGTCATATCCTTGGCAGCCATGAGTGTTGATAGGGAAACAGAGATGTGTCCCAGAACCTTGTTGCGCTGATTTAGTACCTGTGAAAAGAACACGTATAAGTGACCCAGTAAGGAAGGAGACAGAGAAACACAAAACCAGCACACAAGGTGCAAAGCCCCAATCTAGATCTGCAGGAGTAAAGGATCCAATAAGGGAAGGACATTTATACTCACATTTAGTTGCATTCTCTCGCCGCGTGGGTCCTTTATGAGGAATTGTAACCTCTCCTTCCACTCTGGCTCTCCGGAATTTATTTGGGCCTGGAAAAAGAACAATTAGAGATATTCTAAACGAGAACTGGTTCTGTCTGCTAATTATTATTGGTGATTTAATGCTTTAATCAGTGTTATTGTTTAATCAGGTATTGCCCATTGCCAATCAGCTAACAACAGTATGTCACTGCTTTACTGTCTATGGTGCACTAAGTGATCATTCCAAATAAATGCCCCTACCCCTCACCCCATTATTTATGTGAAAACAAACAAACTTGAGACCAAACCCTTGTGTGGTTGGACACTGTTATGTGCGACTTACCCCCGTCCTCTTGACTGTATCTGTCACTGACACTTCCACGGTGGCCAGTGGGTTTAATTTGCATTTCTTCGGCTGTTAGAGAAGAACAGATGTGATTAATAAGGTGAATAATACAGGAGAGATTCATATAAGAAGATTTACACTATTATGTGCCCAAGAGAGAGGCATCACTTGTGACTCACCCGTATCACTGGCAGACCCCTGGCTTTTTGGATGACGGTGTAAAGGGCAACTGATGACAACTCCTCACTCTTAGGGGGCCGCGGCCTTTTGTTCAGATTTAACACCTGGAAACCAAACAAAGTAGATGGATTAAAGGGCAAAAGAGCCCAACCTTTCCCCATGCAGTCAGATAAGAAGGAACAGAGACTTTACCTTCTGCAGCTTGTCACGGTCTGAAAAGAGTTTGAGAGTTTCCACCTTGATATGGAGCTCCCCAGACTTCACATTGTCCAACCGGATCCACTGCAGGGGGAGAGAAGCACAAGTTCCATCAGATACAGGGGAAATCACTGAATGATTATTACACTATATCAGCATGGGAGGCGGCTGCATTCACTTACCTTATCAATGAATTTCTTCTTTAGCACATGTGGAACTGCAATTTTACAGCTGGACATTGGGGAAGAGAAAAGGAAAATCAGTATATGTATTAAAAGATGAAATAAAGATAAAATAAATGGAAGCCCAGACCCTGATACAAAGAGAAATACTCACCTGCCCAGTGAATCATCTCTCTGAACATTTTTGTCCAGAACCTCAAATTCAATCTCCTGCCCTGGTAAATCTGAAAATAATATCTGGGAATAAAACATACAATGAGGTGACATTAGATACGGGAATATCTGCTGCATGTGGCACACTTCTATTCACACCTATAAAATACACAAAATAAACTGGGATCACATTATCAGTGAATAGAAAAAGAACAGGGGTTAAGGGGCACATTTATCAAGGGTCGAATTTCAATTCTTCTACTTCGAATTCATAAAGACCAACCGAAATTAAGTCAAAGTTGTTTTTTATTGGCCTAATTAGGTCTGTTTTCATACGAATAGGTCTGTATTCGGGGAATTCAAATCGTACGATCAAATTTAAATCAACGTTTTCCCCCAAAAAAACTTTCATTTTTCAAAGTGCACGAATTGACTCCAAATAGGTTCAAGGAGGTCCCTCATAGGCTAAAACAGTAATTCGGCAGGTTTTAGATGGCAAAATGTTGAAGTCACATGATAAATTTAGATATTCGAATTTTCCAATTTTTTTAAAATTCAAACTGAATTTGGACTATTCCCTAGTCGAAGTACACATAAAATAGCTCGAAAATGGAATTTTTTGAATTCAAAAATTCACCTCAACCTTTGATAAATCTTCCCCTAAATGTGGGTTTGTGTGGATGTAAATCCTGGGGGGGATGCGGTACCTCAAATGTCTGGTTCCACTGCGGGTTGAGGTTCTTAGATATGACCCTGGTTTTCCCAACTGTGCCTCCTCCGCGCACAACTACAAAAGGGTCTGATTTCTTGGAGAAGAAGTCGTTTGCAACGAGATTTCTTGCTTCTAATACATGAATCCGAAGTGCGTTCTGCAAGTAAAACAAAATGTCAGACTATAGAATATAAACTCAGTGGGAACAGTCACTTCCCATAGACTTTGAATGACACTCTCCCCCTACATCTCTGTACACAGGGTCGGACTGGCCCGGTGGGACACTGGGAAAAAACCTGGTGGGTCCCAGCCCTCATGGTCCCCTGCTGGACCAGACCCCCTCTCCCGATCTCCTGGGCAAAAAAAAAATTTGTGGCGCGTTCTCGCTGCTCTTTTTTGTGCATGCGTGTGGCACAGCTCCTTTTGTGTATGTGTGTGGCACAGCTCCTTTTGTGCATGTGTGTGGAGCAGCTGTTTTTGTGCATGCATGTGGTGCAGCTCCTTTAGTGCATCTATGGTGCAGCTCCTTTTGCGCATGTGCGGCGTAGTGGTAGGGGTCCGGAGGGGGCCCTGGACAGTCCGACCAGTCTGTACAGGGAAACAGAGGGGGACAGGAGCCCACAGTCGTGAAAGAGAAATACTGGTTCTTACCCAGGGATCCGCGAAGGGCAGATTTTTCATGTCAAAGTTGGCTGCCAGGGGCTGAGTGAAAAATTTTGGTGCAACCATGAAGTTGGCAATTTGGTCCACAATCATTCTTTCTGTCATGGTGCTGCAGGAGGCAGAGAGAGAAGGGCATTAATAAGTGAATCATTGTACAATGGGAGGGAAATATAAGAGGAGGGATAAAGGACAATGATTTTGGGATTAAAGACTAAAGTGTGGGAAAGGACGGGCAGAGAATCACTAGTATATAAATATATATAAATCTAGTCACTTACTGAAGACCGGGAATATTAAGCAGGTTGGTGAGTCCTGTCCACTGTAGATGTAACACCTGCAAAAAAAAATGGAAGATCGATGGTGTAAGGGTTAATAAGAAAATAGAATATCTTGGAGATACTTATTGTATTTATAGAGAAATATATATATTTATAGCTGCACAAAGCAACTCCTTATAATACGGACTCACCGGCCGCCGAGGGAAGTAAATGTTCACGGCTTCAGTAAAGGGCACGTCTGGTATCAGCGGAGCCAGAATTATTCGTAATGTTCCCTCCAGCTGTCAGAGGAGAAATGACATTGATTATATGTTCAAGGGCAACACATGGGCACATGTAGAAGGTCAGTATGAGGGTCACTTACCTTCACAGACTTCACTCCGGCCATGATAGTCTTAGATATTCCAACATTAACCATCACCGCTGCGTTGAGACTGTAAATGAGGAGCAAACGGTCAGTGAGTGGGAAGGAAGATTAAAGAGAGGCTTATACACAGGTTGGGAAGGAGACAATATTGACCTGATTTTGAGATCCAGGAGAATCTGCTTCTTCTCTGGATCAGACTGAACTCTCATGTGAGTCACCTGTGGAGCCTGTGGAACAGTCACACAATGGGTTACAATGGGTCTGATGGGAAATCACTGAGCAACATGAGAGACAATTAAATACACGGGACACTTACCTTATTGCCAAAATCAATATCAAAGAAGTGAAAATTGGTTAAATATTTAAATCTTGATCTGATCAGCGGCTGAATTCTCCATCTTAGAAATTTCTCCAGATATTTTGTTATGTACGGCCACGAATTGTTCACTAACTGCCGGGATGAAAAGAACAGAAGTGGCTCACGTTAGTGTAAGGCAGGAATTCAGCAGCTCACTCCTACTCACACTCACTGACACACTCACTGACTCACTGACACACTCACACTGACACACACTCACTGACACACTCACTGACACACTCACTGACACACTCACTGACTCACACACTGACACACTCACTGACACACACACTGACACACACACACACTGACACACACACACATACCCACGCACACACACAGACACACTGATACTCAATGACACTCACACTGACACACAGACACTGACATATACACAGACACACATCACACACTCACTGACACACAGAGACACACACACGGACACACACACATACACAGACACACACACTCACTGACACACACTCACTGACACACACACTGAGATACACAGACATACTCACTGACACACACTGACACACATGCTGACACACACTGACAGACACACACGCTGACACACACACTCACTGACACACAGACACACACAGACTCACACACACTGACACACTCACTGACACACACACAGACACTGACATACACAGACACACACGCTGACACACACGCTGACACACACAGACACACACAGACACACATGTAGATCCAGTTAAAGAGTGCCGGTATATCACTTACCACTTGCAGGTACCGGAGTCTCTCAAACTCTCGGTCAGTGACCTGCAAACGAGAGGCACAAGCAAATTAGGTTTCTAATAAAATAATGTAAAGAATCACATGTGACCCTCATTTATGAGTAAAGTGATGAATTAAAGGGAAACTCCATCTAAAATAGTTTTTGCATCATTAGAGAAAATGTCATTCTGAGGAAGATCCCAATTTACAGTCACTAAAAATCTTCATTAGGTTCAAAGTTTCATGTAAAAGTCTGTTTGTCCCTTTCTGATCTCTGGCTCTCACTTGGGGGTACCGAACATTTGGCTCAACAAGTGCTAAACCACTTTACTTCTCCTTTAATACATTGCAACATTATATTTGTAAAGAAGAACGTTCATAAACAGTTGAGTTTTTGTAAAGTGAGAGAGGAGGAGGGAGAAGTTACCAAGTCTATGGCATTTTACTGGATACAACCAGGGCTGGCCTGATGAGCTCACAATTCCCAGTTAATATATATATATATATATACACACACATGTACATGACAAGGCCCTGTATATTTGCTATTTATACTCTCTACCAAAGGAACTTTATCAACATTTGGCCTCTCTAAAACCCAACTGACCAGAAATCTCAACCCAACGGCCACACAATATGTCTGCTCTTAAATCAAAGCTTTTGGGACGGCAGCTTCTCAAATGATAAATTGAATAAATGAGAATCTGCAGTTGTAAAATGGAATGAATTTCCATTGCTAATGCCTGTATTGTGTTATCAGTAATGGGGTGAGACTTACCTTGTGTGGGACCTTTGCCTGTTCCTTGGCTTTGTCCTGACACTTTATTGCTGATGGCTCAGTACTTGGCTTCCAGCATCTGTACAAGATCCACATCACTATTCCCATAATTATATAAAAAAAGCTGACGTCCAAAACTCCAGCAGAGAAGCCTAATAATAGGGTAATGATCCATTTCGTATATGAAAAATGATTTAAAAATATATTTTGATCGGACATTTTAAAAAAATTGAGTTAAAAGAACAAGGAATAAAGAGCAAGCTCCTTCCTCCTCGAACTCCTAACTCAGAATGACTGCAAACACCTGACAGCTGTTAAAGCCTGTTTTCATCATTATTACCTCACAATGGTGTTGCCATGGTTACAGAGTCAGCAGATCAAATTACCCATTGTTATGTCATCCCAAGCGATGATGTCATAATGGATGCTGTTTTCACAGGGAGACAATGCAAAACAAACTGATGACATCATAATGCCTCCTGCATACTCAAACTGATGACATCATAATGCCTCCTGCAAACTCAATAGCAGCATATATTATCTGTAATATGATTTTGTCCTGATCTGAGGAATTTTTCTTTTTTTTTTTTAAATCTCAAAAATGCAAATAAAATAAATTCAGCAACTAAAACCTGGTGAATGTCTATATAAATCAATGAACGTTTATTTTCAATATTCCCACTATTTTATAGTTCAAACACTTGAGATTTTTTTTTTAAATGAAGGTAATAATGAAAGTTACACAGAATATATGAATATAGTTGCACAAGGGGTGACATTACTCAGGTCCCATCACAATGACAATACCGACTCATTTCAGGACAATTTGGTTGCCGTGGCAACAATACATCTCATTATGGCTCCTGTTTCTGGACACATTCCGGGAATGATGCATTAACCCTTTGCCCTGTTGCCTTGGAGACCGTTACAGTAACAAAGTACAATTCTGTTCTCTGCAAACTGTGACACCCAAATAGTTTAATAACACATTCTGGCAAATGAAATAACTGTAACATGGGACTTGGTGGAGGAATTATCAGTTGCTCATTCAGAGCCATAATGTTACTAATATACTAAGCACAATTCAGCAGTAACAGTCCCTAAGTTTATAACTGTACATTTTGGCAGTTGAGGTCCATTAACGGATAAGTAAACCTTTAGATAAGAGTCCTGCAGCGGGTCCCTTAGATTTCCAAAGTCACCCGAATTTGCCTCACGAGGAAACTTTGGGTGATTTCGGAAATCGAAACGACGCGAGTGCATAGGCGCTGGCGTTTTCTCATTACAGCAGATCGGGAGATTATCCCCGCAGAAGAGGTGATTAGTCACCAGGCGACTAAATCTCCCCAAATCTTCCCGTGTGTTAGCTCCCTTAAAATAAGTGAATGTAAAATTGATGAGGGTTCTATTCTAAGCACTTCTGTAATTTACATTCATTATTTGTTTTCTTTTTACTCCAAGATATTAAGGGATACATGTACTCTTAATATGAATTGGTGGCGCTGTTGTAACAAAATTCATTCATATTAAAAGCACATGTACCCCTTAATATCTTGGAGTAAAAAGAAAATAAATTACAAATATAAATGACAAAAGTGCTAAGAATAGCCCCCTCTTTAGTTTTACATTCATATATAAGCATATGCATGAACAGATAATAAAGCAATCATTATTTTCAGTATAAAGTTCTACATTCACTTATTTTAAAGGTTTACTTATCCTTTAACAACGACTGGCCAATAAAATTTGGCACAGAAATATTGGGGTGGGTTACGGGGTCTGCACTGCATTTTGGGATCTGTAGTTCTATAACCTTGGAGATTAGAGGGCGTCACAAAAACATGACATTGACAAGACACAGGTAAATAAGCAGCTAAAGTCCATTGGGTTTATTATACAATTCATTGCAGCATCATTCCTGGGGTCTCATCAAGCAGCGAATTAAAGGCCACATACACAGTGACTGTAAAACACAAGTATGGAAATCACCGGCACATTCAGAGCATCCGGTCGGTGTATTGGGGATAAGAAACAACACCATTCCTGCTATAAAATGTATCTCTCACAATCTTGCACCTTCCATGGATCGGAGACTTAACTTCGTTCACCATATCATCTGCAACAGAAAGATTCAATGTCATTGACATGGGAGTGTTCAGGCCAGCACTTGTCTTAGGGGTTTCAAATAATGATGGGCCCTAAGTCACATGGGGCCCTTAATACAGCATCCGAGTTGTAGGTAGGAAGAGTGTGCATTGGCATATATAGCAAACTGTAGGACACAATAGTGACAGACTTGCATGCAAACACTAGGACAAGAGAGACAGTAGGACAAGATGGAGACAGTAGGACAAGAGAGAGACAGTAGGACAAGATGGAGACAGTAGGACAAGATGGAGACAGTAGGACAAGAGGGAGACAGTAGGACAAGATGGAGACAGTAGGACAAGAGAGAGACAGTAGGACAAGAGGGAGACAGTAGGACAAGATGGAGACAGTAGGATAAGATGGAGACAGAGGAACAAGAGAGACAGTAGAGTAAGAGAGAGACAGTAGGAAAAGAAGGATTCAGTTGAGCAAGATGAATACAGCAGAGCAATACGAAGACAGCAGGGCAAGATGGAGAGAGAAGGGCAGGGCAAGATGAAAACAGTAGGACAAGATGGAGACAGTGGGACAAGATGTAGAGAGTAGGGCAAGATGGAGACAGTAGGACAAGATGGAGACAGTAGGGCAAGATGGAGACAGTAGGACAAGATGGAGACAGTAGGGCAAGATGGAGACAGTGGGGCAAGATGTAGACAGTGGGGCAAGATGGAGACAGTAGGACAAGATGGAGACAGTAGGGCAAGATGGAGACAGTGGGATAAGATGGAGACAGTAGGACAAGATGGAGACAGTGGGACAAGATGGAGACAGTAAGGCAAGATGGAGACAGTGGGATAAGATGGAGACAGTAGGACAAGATGTAGACAGTAGGGCAAGATGGAGACAGTAGGACAAGATGGAGACAGTAGGACAAGATGTAGACAGTAGGGCAAGATGGAGACAGTAGGACAAGATGGAGACAGTAGGGCAAGATGGAGACAGTAGGGCAAGATGGAGACAGTGGGATAAGATGGAGACAGTAGGACAAGATGGAGACAGTAGGACAAGATGGAGACAGTAGGACAAGATGGAGACAGTAGGGCAAGATGGAGACAGTGGGATAAGATGGAGACAGTAGGACAAGATGGAGACAGTAGGACAAGATGGAGACAGTAAGTATAACCTTAAACAATACAACCTGCACTGATTATGTTTTATTTATTTTTTCACTTTATAGACAGGCAGGATAGACAAGTTTAAGGGGCAAATTCACTAAACGCCGAAGCGCCTAACGCTAGCGTGAATTCGCCAGCGTTGGGCATTTTCGGTAATTCGCTGATTCACTAACAAACGCTGGCGTAAATTCGCTAGTGTTACTTCGCACCCTTACGCCTGGCGAATTTGCGCAACGGATGTAACTACGCAAATTCACTAACGCGCGAATGATTGTGAACGCTACCTTTTACGCCACCTCAGACCAGGCGAAGCGCAATAGAGTGGATAGAGATTGCTTCAAAAAAAGTTAACATTTTTTCTAAGTCCCAAAAAACGCTGGCGTTTTTTCATTTTTTATGGGTGATAGGCTGAAAAAGATCTAAAAATATTTTGGGTCTCCCCTCCTTCCCCCCTACATTTCCTAACTCATGGCACCTTAACTATACAGTGGGCACATGTGTAGGGCAAAATAAAAATTTTATTTGCTGTTTTGAAGGTTTCCCAGACTTGTGTAGTTCTGCTACATATTCCTCCATTGTAACTTGAATTTGGCGCCGTATGCAAATTAACCATCGCTAGCGTAACTTCGCTTTGCTTGGCGAATTAACGCTAGCGCAACTTCGCAACCTTACGTTACCCCTGAGCGCAACTTCGGATTTTAGTGAATATACGGAGCGCTGGCGACAATACGCCTGGCGAAGTGCGGGGAAGCGGACCTACGAATCTTAGTGAATGTCCCACTAAGAGTTTTTCTGTACATACCTAGTCTCCAGCCATACTCCCAGTAGGACAGAACTGGATGAGGATATTTCTCCTCTGGGATAAACTCCTTCCTCTTCCTCAGATACAGGGACCTGCCTTTGCCCTCCTTGGAGAAGCCATCATAGAGTAAACTGGAGGTGTGCGGCGAGGCAACTCTCATCTCCCCCAACTCCCCTTCTTCTGGGAGGCCACAGGCCGGCTCCTACACTTCTGCTTTTCTGGGGACATGAATAGGCGGCAGCAGGGTGGTCCTAATATTAGGAAGAGACCCTTCTTTCCTCTTCCTGCTCTTCTCCTGGAAGTTCTGTGGATGCTCCTGTTTGTATCTCAGCTTCCAGTACATCCTGGAGGCCGTTTCCTTCTCAATCATCTCCTTCCAGCAGTTCTGGTTCCTGGTATTGAGCAGGTCCATCATCCTCGGCACCTGAGCAGCTTATGTAATAAAGCCCTTAATTTGCTGGGGAGGTGGATGGGATCCAAGAGAGAGAAAGCAAGTGACTTGTGCAATGGGATAAACAGGTCTTGCTGCTCAGAGTGGAGTTTACTGTGTGTCTCCTGGAAGACTGATACTGGAGTGAAACAGGAGGAGGAGTTGGGAGGGACAAGGACTCGACATGAAATCACACTCGACTGTCACACACTGCTCCAACACCTCTACATATTGCACAACAAACATGAGAGGGTTTCTATAGTAAGGCTTGTGCCCAGGGGCATGTCTGGTGGTGTAAAATAACTTCTGATATCCTTATCATTTACAGTAGGGGGTACATTATCCCTTATAATACATGAGTGATACTCAGAGTTCCCTGTATAACTCAGCCTGCAGCCTTGTGCCTTTATATGGTCACAGAACAACCCCTCAGTGACTTCTAATATCCTTATCATTTACAGTAGGGGGTACATTATCCCTTATAATACATGAGTGATACTCAGAGTTCCCTGTATAACTCAGCCTGCAGCCTTGTGCCTTTATATGGTCAGTGACTTCTAATATCCTTATCATTTACAGTAGGGGGTACATTATCCCTTATAATACATGAGTGATACTCAGAATTCCCTGTATAACTCAGCCTGCAGCCTTGTGCCTTTATATGGTCACAGAACAACCCCTCAGTGACTTCTAATATCCTTAACATTTACAGTAGGGGGTACATTATCCCTTATAATACATGAGTGATACTCAGAGTTCCCTGTATAACTCAGCCTGCAGCCCCGTGTCTTTATATGGTCACAGAACAATCCCTCAGTGACTTCTAATATCCTTATCATTTACAGTAGGGGGTACATTATCCCTTATAATACATGAGTGATACTCAGAGTTCCCTGTATAACTCAGCCTGCAGCCTTGTGCCTTTATATGGTCACAGAACAACCCCTGAGTGACTTCTAATATCCTTATCATTTACAGTAGGGGGTACATTATCCCTTATAATACATGAGTGATACTCAGAGTTCCCTGTATAACTCAGCCTGCAGCCTTGTGCCTTTATATGGTCACAGAACAACCCGTCAGTGACTTCTAATATCCTTATCATTTACAGTAGGGGGTACATTATCCCTTATAATACATGAGTGATACTCAGAGTTCCCTGTATAGCTCAGCCTGCAGCCCCGTGTCTTTATATGGTCACAGAACAATCCCTCAGTGACTTCTAATATCCTTATCATTTACAGTAGGGGGTACATTATCCCTTATAATACATGAGTGATACTCAGAGTTCCCTGTATAACTCAGCCTGCAGCCCTGTGTCTTTATATGGTCACAGAACAATCCCTTAGTGACTTCTAATATCCTTATAATTTACAGCAGGGGGTACATTATCCCTTCTAATACATGAGTGATACTCAGATTTCCCTGTATAATTCAGCCTGTAGCCTTGTGCCTTTATATGGTCACAGAACAACCCCTGAGTGACTTCTAATATCCTTATCATTTACAGTAGGGGGTACATTATCCCTTATAATACATGAGTGATACTCAGAGTTCCCTGTATAACTCAGCCTGCAGTCTTGTGCCTTTATATGGTCAGTGACTTCTAATATTCTTATCATTTACAGTAGGGGGTACATTATCCCTTATAATACATGAGTGATACTCAGCGTTCCCTGTATAACTCAGCCTGCAGCCTTGTGCCTTTATATGGTCAGTGACTTCTAATATTCTTATCATTTACAGTAGGGGGTACATTATCCCTTATAATACATGAGTGATACTCAGAGTTCCCTGTATAACTCAGCCTGTAGCCTTGTGCCTTTATATGGTCACAGAACAACCCCTCAGTGACTTCTAATATCCTTATTTACAGCAGGGGGTACATTATCCCTTATAACACACAACCAATGAGCTCACAGACAGACAAGAGAAGAAGGCGGGGGTTATATTGAAGACTGCAGCATTTATTCCAGTTTATTTGTTACATGGAGAATTTCACAGTCAGGTGCAAAGCACAATAAGAAGCATCACAAACTCACAGTCGAGTGTTTCCATAGTGTTTAGTGAGTACTAAATACCCTACAAGGGTGAGTGGGCGGAGCTTCTCCGGGTAACTAGGGAGTTATTCTGTACAAAGGATTTAGCCAATAACATTGAGAATTTATCATCAGTTGAGAAAGTGACCCCCCCCCAAGGGGCATTTACCTTGTGTACCATAGGTCTCTATAAGCCAAAATGTTTCTGTCCTTCCATTGGTCACTGGACCAGCATTATTAGCTTGATTTACAGATAACATATGTGACCATATTCTGCAGCCCTCACCTGCATCTAAGCAGCCCAGCCCAGGATATGAGAAGCCACTGGCTATTAGAGGGTGCTGGGAGTTGCAATTCAGTACAATTGCTTCAGATAAGCCATCACAAGTGAGTGAATATAAAATGTGTCCCAGCTCATTCCTGTTAATGATGTGCCTTGAATTCTATTTGGTTTGAGGATTATGAGCACTAAATATTCCTTCTCCTGCGCCGCCATGTTACTTGTCTCAGCTGATTCCAAAGTAACAACTGTAAAGCCAAAGGCAAACTAGAGTTATAGGTCTGTTATCCACCAGCGCCTAGTGTTCTTCTCCATTGGTCTCTTAAAGGAGAACTAAATCCTAAAAATGAATATGGCTAAAAATTTCATATTTTATAAAGTGAACTTATTGCACGAGGCTAAAGTTTGAGCTTGTCAATAGCAGCAATGATCCAGGACTTCAAACTTGTCACAGGGGGTCACCATCTTGGAAAGTGTCTGTGACACTCACATGCTCAGTGGGCTCTGATTGGCTGTTGAGAAGCTAAGCTTAGGGCTCGTCACTAATTATCCAGCAGAAAATGAGCTTCCCTGGCTGTAATATAAGCTGATGCTACAGGTTTGCTGATTAATCAATTCTGATGCTAATTGCACTGGTTTCTGTGCTGCCATGTAGTAATTATGTGTATTAATTACTAATCTGCCTTATATTGTGACATTTCTATTCTATGTGTACTGTATATTGTGAGTGGCTCCCTAAGCTCAGTAAGTGACAGCAGCACAGAGCATGTGCAGTGAATCAACAGAAAAGAAGATGGGGAGCTACTGGGGCATCTTTGGAGACACAGATCTTTACTGCTAAAGGGCTGTGGTTGCCTTGGGCTGGTACAAAAGCACAAAACATCATGTACAACATTTCTATCTACTGCTTTAGTTACGCTTTAGTTCTCCTTTAAATAACTACACCATCATAAGGCCTATGTAGAAGCCTATAAAGAGAAGCCTATGAAAAAGTCATGCCCTCATACAGTATAGAAGCTGAACGTATAAAACGATACATTCCAGGGGTTTTTAAATCCTGTGGGCTGACTACACTCTCTCCCAGACTTGGGGGATTATGGGAAAATCATGTCTGCAACCACATAATTACCATGGAGGAAACCTTATCAGGACTGTACAAGTATCAGGCAGGGCATTGAGTTCCATTACAGGCGACTTCATGTTGGAAATGTTTCTATGGCAGAGGTTCCCAAACACATGGCAATGCCCCTCTATTTTCTTGTAGCTCCATTTATGAAATCATATCACTCGTACATGAGTTTCTTGGATATACTATTATTAAAGTGCTGTTCCAGTAGATCTCAAATCCAATTCTCTCATCTGACACACAATACACAATACGATATACAGAATAGTGTTACACAAGCTGTAGGAAAGGGTCTCTCCTCATGGGAAGCAGGGATTTAGCCCACAGGGCAAGTGCACGGGTGCTTATGTGTGGGCGTTATTGTATAGCAGGGCCAGAACTAGGGGTAGGCAGAAGAGTAGGGTGCAATGATAGGGGGGTGCAGGGTAGCAACCTCTAAAATAGTCTTCTGCCTACCCCTAGTCCGCAGCCCCCAGTCTTAATCCCCTTCCCTTGGTCATCCACCCCTCTGTCACTCTTCCCTCCCTCCCATCACCCTCCCCTCACTCTCCGCTCCCTCCCCTCACTCTCTGCTCCCTCCCATCACCCTCCCCTCTGTCACCCTTCCCTCACCCTCCCCTCGGTCACTTTCCCCTCCCTCCTGTCACCCTTCCCTCGGTCACTCTCCCCTCCCCTCGGTCACTCTCGCCCCCTCCTGTCACCCTCCCACCTCCCTCCTGCTACCCTCCCCTGTCACTTTCCCCTCCCTCCTGTCACCCTTCCCTCGGTCACTCTCCCCTCCCCTCTGTCACTGTCCCCCCTCCTGTCACTCTCCCCTCCCACCTCCCTCCTGCTACCCTCCCCTCTGTCACTCTCCCCTCCCTCCTGTCACCCTTCCCTCAGTCACTCTCCCCCCTAATGTCACTCTCCCCTCCCTTCTGTCACCCTCCCACCTCCCTCCTGCTACCCTCCCCTCTGTCACTCTCCCCTCCCTCCTGTTACCCTCCCCTCTGTCGCTGTTCCCTCCCTCCTCTCTCCCCTCAGTCTCCTCCCTCTCCGTTGTGCCCAGGTCACCAGGGGGAGGTCGGCTGGGTTGCCTAGGGCGCCCAGCCGTACTGGCCGTTATATAGGAAAGGCTAAAGTGACAGTGAAAACACAGGTTTATTAGTTTGGACCACTAGGAGTGCTGTTCTTTACACCTTATGGAGAATCTGTAGAAGCAGCAATGTAGTCGCTATACCTATAACCACATAGTGTACTAATAGGATGTATAAGGGAAACAATATGGTAGCTCCCACCCAAGTACAAATATACAGAGAATAAATATTGTGTGCACATAGCTTCACCCTCTAAGAGATCCAATATGGCAGCTCTCACCACTACGTATATAAATACAACGACCATTATTTGCATGTAATAAGGCACCCGTCATACCTACTGCATGCAAACTACATGGCAGGTAATCCCTATACATAATAATGGTACGGTCAGCCAGTTATACCCACTGTCACCCAGTACATACAATGAACAGGAGACCAATGCTGCAGGGGCACTTAAGGGTTAATCCAAAGTGAGAGATTTTATTGGTTCATGGTTAAGAGATGAGAAAAGAGGAGGGGTCAGTAGTTATGGATCATGTGATAATGAATAATTCCAGTTTATTTTATTCATACTTTAATATCATTTCATCATTGGGAACGTGATTGGTTGTTGTTCTGTGGAGCCGCAGGGGTTAATAATATTAAACATATAAATAAACCCATAAACAGCGTAGGACGGACCAGTATTTCAATTATTGTCCGGTCTTCTAAAATGCAGATAAAATTTGTAATTTCTCTAATATAAAAAAAGTCAAATATAAAATTTTACGCAATGTTTTCCACTCCCCGACATTCTCAGCTCCATATAATCAATTCATTTTTATCATTTTTTTTTTTATCCAGGAATTATGGGACAGTGATGTGGAATGGGCTCCCGGGAATGTGCTCTTCTCCCCATTTCACCACCAGCAAATAATCCCCTCTCTCCTTCACATGGTAAGTGACAGTGTAGTGTTTGTTCCCCATGTGTTTAATAGAGACCTCCTCGCAGGGCAGGGTGGGGCCGTGGACCCCCACCAGCAGAATGTTGGAACCTTAAAAAGCAACAGAAATTTTATATTAAGAAATAAATTCCATTTGCAAATATATCGGGAATAAATAAATGTTGGATAAATTACATTGTAACAGCAAAATCTTACAGGGGGAGGGGCATGGAATGTATAACGCAGGAGATGGGACCAAAACACTCTGATGGAAGCTTACAGGGGAGGGGCAAGGAATGTATAACGCAGGAGGTGGGACTAGAACGCTCTGATGTCAGATTACAGGGGAGGGGCATGGAATGTATAACGCAGGAGGTGGGACCAGAACGCTCTGATGTCAGATTACAGGGGGAGGGGCATGGAATGTATAACGCAGGAGGTGGGACTAGAACGCTCTGATGTCAAATTACAGGGGGAGGGGCATGGAATGTATAATGCAGGAGGTGGGACTAAAACTGAAACACAAGCTGTGGGTGGGACTATAACTGACGGCATTTTTCAGTTCTAAAAATAAACACACATAGTGAAAGGGATCATCGGTTTGGTTTATTTTATAGGCCTTTGTCTTTAAAAGGTTAATCTGGTTTTATTTGTCTTAGGGTTGCAAGTTCACCCACTTAACGGGGTTGTTCACCTTTAATGTATATTTTTGCATGATGTAGTTGTAGAGAGGGGTATTCTGAGACAATTTGCAATTATTTTTCATTTTTTATTATTTGTGTTTTTTGAGTCATTTAGCTTTTTATTCAGCAGCTCTCCAGTTTGCAATTTCAGCCATCTGGTTCCTAGGGTCCAAATTTCCTTAGCAACCATGCATTTATATAGAATGGCTAATTCTAAGCAGCTCAATTTATAGTTTTGGAATTGTTTGCCTCTTTCTTCTGTCTCTTTCAAGCTGCCAAATGAGGGGTCACTGACCCCATCTAAATGCTCTGTAAAACTATGAATGTATAGTTACTGCTACTTTTTATTACTCGTCTTTCTATTCAGGTCTCTCCTATTCATATTAATATTCCAGTCTCTTATTCAAATCAGTGCATGGTTGCTATGGGAATTTGGACCCTAGCAGCCAGATTACTGAAAATGCAAACTGGAGAGCTGCTAAATAAAAAGCTAAATAACAAATGCAAGTTGTCTCAGAATAATACTCTCCGCATCATACTAAAGGTATGACTGTGACTCCAGCCTGGGGCCCTAAAACGCTACTAATTTAGGCTGTTGCACATGGGCCGGCTCCAGCGTAAAGGTGTAGCTTGTTTTAAAATAAACTTTAAGCAAAATGTAGACTGCATTGTTGTAAGACAACTTGCAGTTAGTCTTTTTTTTTTTATTTTTTGACTGTTACAATGTGTGCAAAACACACACACCTTTCCCACTAGGATTAAATAACCTCAAATAGATCTGTGTGTTGGGCACGTAACTTGCACCACTGGTAACTCAATAAATGTTATTTGGGCACTTGCACCCGGCATGAATGAAACACAGTGGGGCTCATTTATCAACACTGGGCAAATTTGCCCATGAGCAGTAACCTACAGCAACCAATCAGTGATTAGCTTTTTAGAGCCAGCTGCAAGTAGAACAATGAATGCAGCAATTTGATTGGTTGCTATGGGTTACTGCCCATGGGCAAATTTGCCCAGTGTTGATAAATGACCCCCACTGACTAGATAGAAAACTACAGTATTTTATCAGATGTTACAGTTTATAAGTGACAATCAGTAGGGTCCTCAAAAGAACGATCAGTGTCCTTACCTGCTTTGCTGCAGTCTACAGTAAAAGTGCTCTTTTGTCCCAAGAAAGCTTTTGATAGGCCGGCGCCTTTGGACGTCACTTTGGTGGCATCTGATGCAAATCTCGGCAAAGCGCTGTACGTGGTCTCCGTTGAAGCTCGGGTTACGGACTGAACGATGATAGAGGAGGTTTCACTGGTACCACCGATACCCACAAGGCGCTGACCTAATAAAGAAATGCACACTGGGTAAGAGAGTGTTCCACCAGCTGAAGACATAGGGAAATTTACTAACAGGTGAATTTTGGCTCCGCCACACTTCGCGCAACTTCATCAGACGTCAATTTGCAGCCTATATGACTACTCATTAAAACGAGATGTTTCCCCATC
Organism: Xenopus laevis; assembly: GCF_017654675.1. Taxonomy (NCBI): domain Eukaryota; kingdom Metazoa; phylum Chordata; class Amphibia; order Anura; family Pipidae; genus Xenopus; species Xenopus laevis. The sequence goes on along the minus strand of NC_054378.1, from coordinate 128,113,910 downwards.
GAAAATTCGTCAGCACGAACATTTCTAAGCAAACTTTCACTAGCGTTACTTTCTTCCTAGCGAAATTTCACTAAAACACGTCAATTTAAATAGGGCGGGTACATATAGGTCGTGTATATATCTTTATTAGAGATCCTTATATATTTATTTATTATAGTATATACAGGTATGGGACCTGTTATCCAGAATGCTCAGGACCTGGGGTTTTCTGGATAATGGATCTTTCCATAATTTGGATCTTCATACCTTAAGTCTACTAGAAAATCATGTAAACATTAAATAAACCCAATAGGCAGGTTTTGCTTCCAATAAGATTAATTATATCTTAGTTGGGATCAAGTACAAGCTACTGTTTTATAATTACACGGAAAAATGAAAATAATTTTTAAAAATTTGGATTATTTGATTAAAATGGAGTCTATGGGCCTTTCCTTAATTCGGAGCTTTCTGGATAACTGATCCCATACCTGTATTATATATATGTATTTATCAGAGATCCTTATATATTTATTAGAGATATTTAAAATATGGAAATATGTAGTTTTTTATGAATTTTCGGCATAAAGGATATGATGTCACTGACAATTGAGGATGATGCAGTTTTAGTTTTATAAAAGCTGCTGAATTACTGTATCAGTCAATGGGAGAGGTCCAGGGATCGATTTGGGGATGATTGTAGTTTGATCGAATTTGATTCAAGTTTTCGGTTCGTTTTAAATGCGTCCGAGTTGGATTTATTTATAATTTTGCCCAAGTCGAATTTCGAATTCAGTTGAATTTAAGGGAGTTATCAAAATTTGAAATTTGACTCTTGATAAATGTGCCGCCCCCGACTGATGTCTGATGCTGCTGTTTTCTATCAGAAAACAGCAGCCAGGCCGACTGGGAGATTGGATGCATGAAAAATAAATTAAATATCTCGTGACCCTTTATATTTTTAACATTTTAGCTTTTTAAAGTTTTCCTTTAAAACATCTCATGTAGTGAGCACGGCACAAACTGACCTGTGACCTTGGCCTTGAAAGGACTGCCGACAATGTGGTTGGGCCCCCCATATTTCACTCCAATCATGTAAATCCCTGGGGCCATTGGAGTGTAGAGAACTTTGTATCCATCTGGGCATTCCTTGCACTCCATTGTTACCTTGGATGGCCCCTCAATTGTCACGGAGAGGGCCCCTGGTCCTGCTTTACTTGTATTGATGATAAATTCTGATTGTTTACCTGCACAGAAAAAAATGGATAAATGAAATGCAGCGTCATTCTTCAAATAAATACATTTTTAATATAGTAGAGGAATGACTAGTGGAACATCAGCTTGGTTACTTGCAGTTAAAGAGCATAAAATGCCAATTATGTGATCTTGTAATATTTATGTCTCACCACAAGGTGGGGTTAACCAACTGAATCACTGTAAAATGTGTGAAACTACTGGTAGTGGCCAACAGGAATCCCTTAGAACAGGGGTCCCCCAACCTTTTTTTCCTTGTGAGCCACATTCAAGTGTAAAAAGAGTTGGGGAGCAACACAAGCCTGAAAATTCCCTTGGGGTGCCAAATAAGGGCTGTGATTGGCTATTTTGTAGCCCCTATGTGGACTGGCAGCCTACAAGAGGCATTACTCTGCACTATACTTAGTTTTCATGCAATTAAAACTTGCTTTGAAGCTCGGAATTCAAAAATAAGCACCAGCTTTGAGGAACCTAAGAGCAACATCTAAGGGGTTGGAGAGTAACATGTTGCTCACGAGCTACTGGTTGGGGATCATTAGAAGCTTCTGTTGAAGGGAGAACTATGACCAAGAGGTGCGCAGATTCGTACACAGACTTAGTTTTGGCCAGAGTAAGAAGTAGATATTGGCACAGCTCACTCAACAGTAAAAGAAAAGTAGAGACAAAGAGTATGACTGGCTCTTGCCCCATCTAAGACTTAAAGGAGAAGGAAAGCTACTGAAGCAGTTTATTGCCAATAGATGAGCCACAATAGTACAAGCTATAACACTATATTTATTCTGCAGATTTACCATAAACAGTAAACAGCTCTAGAAGCTCTCTCCGTTTAGGATAGAAGCTGCCATATTAGTTTGGTGTGACATCACTTCCTACCAGAGTCTCTCCCTGCTCACTCATCGCTCTGGGTTTAGATTACAGCAGAGAGGGGAGGAGAGAGAGTGGGAAAGAGAAGCAAACTGAGCATGCTCACGCCTGGGGCAAGGAGGTTTAAGCTGAAAACAGGAAGTCTGATACAGAAGCTCATGTGTACACACTAAAAGGAAAGAAATTAGGTGTTTTTTTGACGACTGAGGTTTTACTGAAAATTTTTTATAGACCTTTCTGCTAAAGCTTACTTAATTTTAGCCTTTCCGTCTCCTTTAAGGTGGCCATACATTTGCAAATTAAAGCTGCCAATATTGTTCCTTTATATGGATTCAGCAGCTTATCTGCCAGTGTATGGGGGCTTCTGACGATCTCCCCGATCCATATCTGCCCAAGACCAATCAGGGAGGTTTGATCCTTCTAGCGATCGAGGAACACGTTGGCTAGTTGATGCTTCCTATCACCCGTTGGTGCCCGTTCTCTTCGTTGTAATCCAATCATTCATTTGGATTAATCCAATATCGCTCTGCCATTGGTGGGAATATTGGGAAAAGATCCGCTCATTTGGCAACCTTGCAGATCTCATAGAATATGATTTCATAGTCTATGGCCACCTTCAGAGGGGACAGTACCCCATGTACACAGTTATTGTCAGAGAGGATAGAACAAGGAACAGTAGGTGACTAATGTACTTACTTTTTGGAGGCCTGCAAATGAAATATCTGGCAAAGGTGGGCGGTGACTGCCTAAACAAGTTACTAGCGGCTTGTAGTGAGTGTGGGATGATATACAGTATAAGAGGATGGCAGTATGATGCTATGGATTAAACGTTGTGAGACAACAGAACCCATTTTGGCGTAACCTATAACTTTTAATGAGTTTATAATGTGCCTGAATGTTACTGCCTGCTCAACTGGCTGCAGTGGTTGATTTGTAAGAGGTTTAAAGGAGAACTAAAGTCTAACTAAAGAAGTAGGTAGAAATGTTGTACATGATGTTTTGTGCTTCTGTACCAGCCCAAGGCAACCACAGCCCTTTAGCAGTAAAGATCTGTATCTCCAAAGATGCCCCAGTAGCTTCTTTTCTGCTGATTCACTGCACTTGGTCTGTGCTGCTGTCACTTAAGCTGGCCATAGACGCAACGATCCGATCGTACGAATCGTGGATTCGTACTATTTTCAGACCATGTGTGGAGAGTCCCGACATTTTTCATCCGGCGGAGTTCGGTCGTTTGGTCGATCAGACAGGTTAGAAAATTTCTGTCGGCTGCCGATAATATCTCTGCGTGTATTGCCGATCGTACGATTTTCAGAGGGAGACTGTCACTAGTGTTGTCAGACATAAGTATCGTACGATTGCTGTCAGGGGCAGAACATTGGCTGATCTGTTCTTATTTGATCGGAATGGTAAGACTTTGATCTGAATGGTTAGTGGAGGGTCGAGAGATGGGAAAGTCCGATCGTACGTTGATTCGTACGATCGGATCTTTGCGTCTATGGCCAGCTTTACTGAGCTTAGGGACCCACTCACAATATAAAGGCTGATTAGTAATTAATACAGATAATTACTACATGGCAGCACAGAAACCAGTGCAATTAGCATCAGAATTGAATAATCAGCAAACCTGTAGCATCAGCTTATATTACAGACCAATCTCATTTTCTGATGGATAATTAGTGACAACCCTAAGCTTAGCTTCTCAACAGCTGCTCAGAGGTCACTTTATAAAATATGAAATTTTTAGCCACATTCATTTTTAGGGTTTAGTTCTCCTTTAAAGTAAACTTTTAGTATATTATATATTGGCTAATTCTAAGCAACTTTTAAGCAACATTTATTGTTGTTACTTTTTGTAAAACATCTTTCTATTCAGACCTCTCCAATTCATATTCCAGAGTGACTGAAGTTTATCAGAGCACATGACTGGGGGTAGCTGGGAAACTGACAATATGTCTAGCCCCATGTCAGATTTCAAAGTTAAATATAAAAAAATCTGTTTGCTCTTTTGAGAAACGGATTTCAGTGCAGAGTTCTGCTGGAGCAACACTATTAACTGATGTGTTTTGAAAAAAACATTTTCCCATGACAGTATCCCTTTAAGGTTGAGGTGAGCTTCCTTTATCCAGCTGTCCCCATATGACACCGGCATAACTGAAGGTCTATGGACATGGCTGAAAACCCCTGGGTGCACTGGCCCATTTCAGACTGGTGTCATGTCCATGGTTAGGGTGCAGTCATTACTCACCTGTAGTACCAGTCTCCAGTCCATCTCCGTAGGCTGTAACTAGCCCTGGATCTCCTTCCTGTCCTGCCTCCCCTACTCGGACTTTAAATGGACTCCCAGGAACGTGGCTCCCATTAAACTTGACGTCAACCATGTGGATCCCATTCTCCCGGGGCATAAAGCGTACAGCATACTTATCTGTTGGCACAGCAGCAATAATTATCAGGTTTTGGCATAACATTATTTTAAATCATGCACAATGTAAGAAAAATTCTTAGTATATTCGTATTTATATGAACTAGGGATGCACCGAATCCAGAATTCAATTCGGTATTCGGCCAAGATTACTGTGCCTAGCCGAACCGAATCCTTAAAATCATGTAACTTTTTGTCACAAACAAGGAAGTAAAAAAACAATTTTTCCATGGTGCGCCGCCATTTTCAGCAGGATCCGGCCGAATCCTTGTGCCTGGCTGAACCAATCCTTAAAATCATGTGACTTTTTGTCACAAAACAAGGAAGTAAAAAAAACATTTTTTTCCATGGTGCGCCGCCATTTTCAGCAGGATTCAGCCGAATCCTTGTGCCTGGCGGCAACAAATCCTTAATATCATGTGACTTTTCGTCACAAAACAAGGAAGTAAAAAGTTTTTTTCCGTGCATGCCTCTATTTTTCGCTCCCCCTCACTGATTTGCTTATGCAAATTAGGGTTTGGATTTGGTTCGGTCGAATCTTTAACAAAGGATTCGAGGGTTTGGGCAAATCGAAAATAGTGGATTTGGTGCATCCCTAATATGTAAGGGTGGAAGCTCCCACCATAATATATAAATATAAAAGAGGTAATGTTCTAGACACACAATAAGGGGTTATTTACTAAACTCCGAATGCCAAAAAAACCCAAAAATGTGTGCTTTTTTTTTTGGGATTTATTATACCCCGAGGATGGAAAAAGTCAGATTCCGAAAATCCAGCATCTCAGACCTGCCGAGGTTGCATATAAATCAATGGGAGAAGTCCCAAAGATTTTTTGATCTGCGATGGGTTTCGTGCAATAATCCGAGGAGTTTGTGTTTTTTGGGCACAAATCAGAAACCCGAGTTTTCGGGTGGAAAATCAGAAAAATGTGTACGATTTGTATTTTTCACAATTTTTTGCGTGTTTTCCCTGTTAACAAAATTTTTGGAAAAGTGTATTTATAAATAAGGCGAAAAAACCTGTGTGGATTTGGTTTCAGAAAATATTGAGATAAATTCGGACCTTGATAAATGGGCCTCCAAGGCAATAGATTTACCTGGTTCCAGTTCAGTGACAAAGCAGTCCTCCACCGCTCCAGACGGGCTATGAACCTTGGCATCAATCTTGCCTCTAGCCCCATTAAGCCGTATGGCAAAGGATGCTGGTTGGTTAACTCTCAATCCAGATTCCTGAAAATAGAATTCAATCAATCGGAAAAAGGAGGCAAACTAGTGCGTTTCAGTGGGTCTCTGCAGGCCAGTTGTGATGTGTGACGACCATTTTATCCAAATAATCCAAATGTTTAAAAAATGATTTCCTTTTACTCTGTAATAATAAAACAGTAATTTGTACTTGATCCCAACTAAGATATAATTAATCCTTATTGGAAGCAAAACCAGCCTATTGGCTTTATTTCATGTTTATATGATTTTCTAGTAGAAGATCCAAATTACAGAAATATCTGTTATCCGAAAAACCCCAGGTCTATGTCATTCTGGATAACAGATCTCATACCTGTACTATCATAACTAGGACCTGTAGATTCCAGGGCTAATTTTTCAACTGAGCTCCGTCTCCGAAGGCCCTGACCAAGACACCCCTGATATTTGAGTGACTTCATATTCCCTGCATCTACCAGAAGTTAAGACCCTGTTTTGCAGTAAAAAGTAAAACAACAGATTCCCCCATTTTAATGAAAGGTAAATTAGTATTAGGAAAGGAGGAAGTTCACTTTAACTCTCTGTATGCCGAGGTCAGCAATAGCCAACTTTTTAAAGCCAGTTTATTAAAGTCAGATAATGAGAATCACTGGGCTACAACATACCCAGGTCAACTTCTCCTTTAATCACGGTTCTATTAGGGGAACCCAATAGTCCCGGAGGCAGTGCAGCAGTTAAAGAAAAGAGAAAGGCCGAGGTGTATCACATTACCGTATTCTCAGCTAAATGCGAAAGAGGGAGACGGAATTCTGTTGGAACAGAACAACTACAGAATGGAGGGGCAATACTAGTTGGTGTGATGGGGGTAAGATCATTGTGTAGTTTGTCTGTCACCCTCTTTAGCTTTTAGCTGCAGCATCTGAAGAGAATTCCTGTCAGAAGCTTTTAAATGAAACACAAGAAAACCATCCAAGTGCCACATTGACCAATTAACATCTTTGCAGAGACCAGAGTCATAGTTACGGAAACCTTCCTTGTTCTCTATTGTGTCCGTAACATTGGATCTCGATTATATTCAGTCTCCCGACAGGCTCCTGTTACTGACTGCCCTGGCTGATTCTCCATATTTATGACGGAAAAACATGGGCCTACAATTATCAGAATGTTCAGCTATCTCCTCGCACTACAAGAAATGGTTATATTTCGTTATATTTTCTACTATCAATGGGCAGAGCTACATAGCAAACCATTGGGCAATAATGGAAGTGCATCTTTGCTTGGTCATTTTGCCCAATCATATACTAAATCAAATGAAATGGTGAAGCTCTTTTAAACGACAACCTGCAGCAAATCCCTGAACACCTGGGTAGTTAGTATACGGGGAAATGTCGTGCAACATCACCTGCTGGGATAGAGATTTCAAGTAAAAATTTAAAATAAGTTAATGTAAAATTGATGAGGGGGCTATTCTAAGAAATTTTGCAAAGTACATTCATTATTTTTTTAAATTTTTATTCCAAGATATTAAGGGATACATGTGCTGTTAATTTGAATGAATTTTGTTACAACAGCGCCACCTGCTGGTCAGTTTCCCACCAGTCTGACCAGCAAGTAGTCAAGGAAGTTGTCAGGAGAAAGAAAGAGGCTGCTCTGATGTTCTTCTGCTTAGGAAAGATGTGAGAAAGGTTTCTATTTTTTTCCTAAGCAGAAGAACATCAGCCTCTTTCTTTCTCCTGACAACTTCCTTGACTACTTGCTGGTCAGACTGGTGGGAAAATAGGGATGCAGCGACACCAGGATTTGGGCTTTTTCAGCAGGATTCAGATTCGGCTGAATCCTTCTGCCCGGCTGAACCAAATCCTAATTTGTATATGCAAATTAGGGGCGGGAATTGACGGCACTCTTTGTCACAAAACAAGGAAGTCAAATTTTTTCCCCCTTCCCACTCCTAATTCACATATGCAAATTAGGATTCAGATTTGGTTCACCAATCGGCTGAATCTTCCGCAAAGGATTTGGGGGTTCCGCCGAATCCAAAATAGTGGATTCGGTGCATCACCATTGGAAAATGACCAGCAGGTGACGTTGTTGTAACAAAATAAATTTATATTAACAGTACATGTATCCCTTAATATCTCAGAATAAAAACAAAATAAATAATGAATGTTCAATTTCTCTCTTCAATCTCTCATCAATTTTACATTCATTTATTTTAAAGGTTTACTTATCCTTTAATTCTCTGCTAGCACTATAAGACTGTTCCAAACAGGCATCTAGTCAATGTAATCTGTGGAGGGCAAGGAGTTAATGGGTCAATGTGGTGAAGTGTAGCGATGTTTCCTTGTGCCTCACCTGAAGGCTGGTGACAGTGAGCCGACGGGCATCGTCCGAAGTGGCAACGATGGGAACTAGGAATGGGCTCTGGGGAATATGTTCATCGTTGAACTTGATAATCACTTCGTAGTCACCTGTAGGAAGTAGAAAGGAAAAAAGAGATTACATAAAAAACAGAACAAAAACATAACGGCCAACTGAAAATTTACTTGCTCCCCATAATTGGACTTACCAGGCTCTTGTACAACATAGGAAACTCCAGAAGAGCCATCTTTCCGGTCTTCAAATGAAAGTTCAGCTTTACTTGGGCCTTCTACAGCAATGGAGAGGCCTCCGGCACCAGCTTCCCGGGTCCATATACTGAATTCAGCTAGAGAGCGACAGAACCACCAGTGTTAACAGACAACATAGCATGATCTATTTATTGATTTGCAATAGGATCCTTGTAAATGGGGTAATCCTCAGAGTTATATGGTGGGGCCAAAAGATTGGTTCAGTCTGCTTTGGCCTAGCAAGTCGATGCCCAATTTAGACACAAGTCATTAGATGTATGGTCAGCTTACCTGGAACTCCAGCCTCTCCTCTTTCTAATCCAGGGCCTCCAGCCTTCACTTTCTCAGCTCCACCGTCTCCCAGGGGTCCCACGGTGAACTGGAATGGGCTCCCTGGCACATGCTCCCCTTTGTATTTTACGCTCACGGTGTGGATCCCGGTCTCTTGCGGCACAAAACGCACACACGACGTGTTCTGTCCAAGATCAACAATCTCTGCTTCTTGTTTCCTCCCTGATGGGCTGATGACCTTTGCCGTCAGTTCATGTCGGTCAATTTCTGGGGGAATTACATAATAAAAAATTACCTTATTATTAACAATTCAGTAACTCACTGCACATTTAAGGGCCAATACACCTTTACGGTTTTCTCCCTCCTTACGGCAATATCAAAGGCTTTTATTTATTTTCAGTTTGCTTTCTAAATGCAAATTTTAGAAAGAATCTGGGTTTTCTTATAGCCTTTATTAACAGGTGTCAAAGGTCCATGCTGGCTGATCCCAGTACTGAGAAAGATTCAGATGGAAAAGTTGAAGGCAGTATGGTCCTTTATTATTAAAGCTAAGTTCAACTGATATTTAACAATATTTATGTCAAAACCTGTGGTAGGCCAAATGTTAAACTAACTCATTTTAAACTACAAGTGCCATGATCCCCTGAAAAAATGTTGGGGGGGGGGGGGGACAACACAGGATCTTTTAGTTCTGTGGAACTCAAATAAGGACATGCAGGAAACAGGACCCCCATGTATCACACCCAAATCATATGTAGTTTAAAAACATGCAGTGTTCCATCTGAGTGAATATTTTTATATTTGGTGGTGAAGCGAAGCACGAATTACTAACATTCTAAGAAACAGAGGTATTTTTCCAATACAGTGAGCTATCCATGTAAATGAACAAAGCTCTCCATGTAAAGGCAAATCTGCCCACTCCAAACACATTACTGATCCCTCTGAGCAAACGGCTCCTGCTGTGAGAAGGCTGTCTCTGCCCTGAGATATATATAAAAATATATATAAAGATATATATATATAAAATGGGTGTGTGATTGTTTGGCTTTGGTTGGCCACAGGGAACTGAATTTGAGGCAAGTAACAGCATCTCCCAGGAAAGCGCTATTTGGAACCGTGTTGCTACAGGAGCGGAACACAGACATACAACTATAGCCTGCTGGGAAATACGTATCCCCAATAAACATCAACTTTTTAAATATCCCGCTCCAGAGACTTGTTGCTCTCTCACAAATATGAAAACATATTTCATATTCTTCGCAAGTACCAAATTGAAAATGATGCATAATCTAATGGCGAATAATCAGTAAACACCATCATTCTCAGCTGGTAGAGCTCGTATGCTTGGTATTAATGACTAAAATTGACTGATAATTGATTTAGTTGGTCCATACCCCTAAAATACAATATAATCACTGGTTCATTTTACTCAAACTTCATCACCTTCTATTCTCCAAATTTAGCGGGGGTAGCTCAACAAGAGTGGATCTTGCCATAAATAGGAGGGGCATAATAAATCAGGAGTGTTGGAAGATATGCTCCATTGGTGCTTGTGTTTTGGATGACCTTTCACATGTCACCCACAAACACTTGGGCCCAGCGGGTTAGTCGTTCAAATGAACAAGTCTCTAATTTTCTTAGTTTTACCCCCTATTGTGTCAACATATGCCTTATACAGGGGTTTAAGTAAGTTTCCTGGCAACTAAAGTGAAAAATCTTCATTTCTTTTCATTTCACAATGGCTAAGTGTAGTCACCTGCAGTAGTTATGCCCCTGGATACATGTGACAGATGGACCTTAAATTATTGACTCCTATTAAAGGAGAAGGACCATAAATTATTGACTCCTATTAAAGGAGAAGGAAAGCTACCGAAGCAGTATATTGCCAATAGATTAGCCACAAAAGTGCAAACTACAACACTATATTTATTCTCTACCAAGTTTTACCATATATGAGTAAAAAGCTCTAGAAGCTGCCATATTAGCTTGGTGTGACATCACTTCCTGCTTGAGTCTCTCCCTGCTCACTCATAGCTCTGGGCTCAGATTACAGCAGGGATGGGAGGAGGGAGGGAGAGAGGAACAAACTGAGCATGCCCAAGCCCTGGAGGTTTAAGATGAAAACAGGAAGTCTGATACAGAAGCCCATGAGTACACAATAGAAGGAAAGAAATGTGCTGTTTCTTTTGACAGAGGACTCAGAGCAGCATTACTTAGTATTTATATAGACCTTTCTGATAAAGATTACTTAGTTTTAGCCTTTCCTTCTCCTTTAAATGGGTTGTTCACCTTCAATGTCCAAATCTTATTAAACCACTTAAAATGCTCTCAAAATGCCATCTTGTGTGCATTACTCGAGTCTCAAAAAGAGCAGCATATCCCAAATCTAACACATTTTTACTATGCAAATAAGAATATACATTAATGGACATGTAAACCCTATAAACCAGGGGTCCTTTTTTTTTTTTTTTGCGACGACCAGGGGGTGGGGTCGTGTGCAAATTTGTAGTGCCGGCGTCCAATTCGATGCGCCTCGTTTTATGCGCACTGGGCTCGGCGGCCCAGTGTGGGCGTGTCCGTGGCCCGGCGGTTGGGGACCCCTACTATAAACCCTTACCATGTCTTTAAATTGGGCACATATTTCCCACACAAAATTCATCATTGTCTCTGTATTTTTCCCTTCCGTTAGCCGCATTGTAGTGTTTTCCTGAATACAAGATCTGCTTCAACCAGGCGGCCATTTTCTATCGGCTACATCATCATTTATATTTGTATATCCAGCCTGATGTCCTTGCTCAGAAGTTTTGTTATGTAACTTTATTAACAAGTATGTGTAATCCTATTCACTCCTACATGTAATCCCACTCACGCATATGCATAATCCCACTCACACATGTAGTACCACTCACTCATATGTATGATCCCACTCATATGTGTAATCCCACACATACATATAATCCGAATCACACATGTAATCCAACTCACTCATATGCATAATCCCACTCATACATGTAATTCCACTCATACATATGCTTAATACCACCCATACATGTAATCCCACACATACATATGCATAATCCCACTCATACATTTTATACAACTCACTCATATGCATAATCCCACTGATACATGTAATCCCACTCACTCATATGCATAACCCCAAACATACATATGCATAATCCCACTCACTCATAAGCATAATCCCACTCATACATGTAACCCCACTCACATGCATAATCCCACTCACTCATACATGTAATCCCACTACAACATTTAACCCCACTCACTCATGCAAATCTGGTCAGTAATGTTCCTAGTACGTTCTTGGCAGATAAAGCCCTTGTCTGCCAGCATATACAGTGTTAAAGTATAGGGCTCAATTGAGAACTTCAAACGCAGGTAGTACGGTATTCTTTGGGGGAAGCAGGTCTTTGCACTTTGCTTTGGAGTGCAGAGATTTGCTGCAATTTATAGTTCAGAGAAGGATGCAAATGCAAAACTCCAAATCTACCATGTTTTTTGCCTGCACAATACATAATGCTCCTGCAATGTATCTACTGCAAATGCACCAGACTAGAACAGGGGAGGAAGAATGAGAATGGTGGTGTAGTATCTATCATTACACAGTAACCTTGGGCTATAGGTGTACAAGGCCAGTATATGTAATAGATGAAGTACATGAGTGCACATTTTATCCTGTCAGGGGGTAATCAAAACAGCAAGTGGATCAGATGCATGTGGATGTGCTTATTGGGGGTTTTCAGTCTGATTTACTTACAAGACACTTTTCTCCTTGCCCACAGACTATAGATAGCAGGTTGGAGGTTATAGTAGAATAACTTGACCATCTTTAGATAATTAAATCCAGTGCGTTCAGCCGGTGGAGCACAGGAAGAAACACACACAACTCTTTAAAATGGCCCCCGTAGTGACTAGGGATACACCGAATCCAGGATTCGGTTTGGGATTCGGCCTTTTTCAGCAGGATTCGGATTCGGCCGAATCCTTCTGCCAGGCTGAACCGAATTTGCATATGCAAATTATGGACGGGGAGGGAAATTGCGTGACTTTTTGTCACAAATCAAGGAAGTAAAAAATGTTTACCCCTTCTCACCCCTAATTTGCATATGCAAATTAGAATTTGGTTTGGTATTCGGCCAAATCTTTCAAGAAGGATTTGGGGGTTCAGCTGAATCCAAAATGGTGGATTCGGTGCATCCCTAGTAGTGACACAGGCCCGTGTAAGCGCCAAACACAGAATGTTGCACCTGCATTCAGAGCTTACATGTGTCTGTGTGAAACACTCAAACCTGCACATCAAATGCATAAAATAATACCCCTGTGTATGAGCCCCAGGAGTGAATTTTCTCTAATTAGACATACTTTTGGTTTGCTATATATTATAGTATAGCCCAAACACACAGAGATTTGTCTGCCAAAAATGCTTCCACTTGCCTGAAATACATTATGCAGCAATCCAAATGAATCCCAGTAACATTGCCTTCTTTTCCTCATATTAAACTGGATCACCACTATGATTTTTTGGCAAGGAGAAAGCATTTTCATGAGATTTCTTGCCCATAGTAAACATTAACTACAGGTATCGGATGCATAATCCAGAAACCCATTATCCAGAAAGATCTCCCACAGACTCCATTCTATCCACATTTTTAAAAAATGATTTCCTTTTTCTCTGTAGTAATAAAACAGTAGCTTGTATTTGGGTTTATTTAATGTTTTCTTCATTTTCTCTTTTCAACTTAAGGTATAAGGATCCAAATTCTGGAAAGATCCGCTATCTGGAAAACCCCAGGTCCTGAGCACTCTGGATAAAAGGTCCCATACCTGTACCACAACAAATCTCCATGTGTGCCAGTACTCTGGGAATTCTGTAATATGGAATAATACCCTACTTTTCAGAACCATAAAAATCCCTGTAGCTGGTATTGTGTGTCGTTTGTGTATAAATGAGATTAAATAGCAATTTTATTAAAAGGAAAAAAAATATCACAGGCTATGGGGACTAATTTCTTATAGAAAACGGGTGTGTTTAAGTTCTAGCAGCATTGTGTGTATATAAGTGGTATTCTCTGGTACAAGCAAAGGTAGTTCCCCTTAGACAATCATTGATGCACACAGGTCATTATCTGTCTATTAAATCTGACAAACACACACAATTCACTATTGTTCAACAAGCAGTTCTTCTGCTATTGCCTTTTAATATTATTACTTTATATCCTCATATTGGCACAATTATCAGAAATCCCTTACTGTATGTGAAAAATGAAAAATACCACTGCAAAGTCCTTTCCAATTCTCTAATCAAACAAAACAAAAAAAAATGTATATATATATATATATATATATATATATATATATATATATTTTTTTTTTTTCCTTCACTGACACAGGTACACAGGAGTTGAAGGTTAATAATAAATCCCAGGGCTGCCTGGTGTAATGATTATAGAGTAATTAATAAAAGAAATCCTCTTACTTCAGCAAATCCTGCTAAAATGTAATGTATGTGACACGGGCAGAGTTGTGTGTTGGAAAGTTAAAGTGCAGAGTCATTGAGTGTAGAATACAGACACAATAAGAACACTCTGCTGAGGTGATGTGCTTGTATTGCTCATTTATTGGTACATTTAAGTATCATGTGAAAGACACGCTCCATAACCAAGATGAAGACACCCTCTCAACACTTATTCCCCTCTACAAAATGGAGTCTGTCCACTTACAACTGACCCCCCAAACAGTGAGAAATGTCAGCTGAGCCCTGCCTGAAAGTGACTGAGCTCTCCCTCCACATGAGACTATTCACCAGCCCTCCCCAAGTACAAACATGACATTTTCTCCTCACAAACCCCATTATAACACAGTCACCCCCCCCACACACACACACATAAGACAGAGTTCTCTCTCCTCACACGTCCCCACAAGTGACAGACCTTCCAGCCAGCACTGACTTTACCTTCCCTCACACACAGACACTCCATGAAGCCCCTCCTCCCTCCATGTGGATCAGTCACAGATCACTTGTCCCTTCACACAGCAGCTCCTCCTCCAACCCCACACAAGCCTGGGCCCCTACACACTTCTCTTCCCCCCTGTGAAAATGTCACCCTCTCCTCCCAATACACACACAACTAAACATTCACCTCCTTCAAGTCAGCCCCTTCAACATCTCTGTACATACACACTGTCACACCAAGTCCCACCAGAAGACTTCTCCTCTCCTCACACACTGGCCCAGCCCCTCCCTACAGAGCAGTGTGTATGCAAATGAACCACACTGACTAGGGATCAGAAGGAGACTGACAGGAGAATCAGCCAATCAGAGTTTAGCTTCAGAAACTGCTGCACCTGCTTCTGCCAGGAGTGTGTATGATGTAAAATAAGGAAGTACAACAGTCACTGTAGCGTTTTTGGGGGTCGGCGACCCCCCCAACAGGGGGCCCATGATGAAAGGACCCCATCTGCAAAGGGATCCATCTGAGGTGAATCAACTGCTAGAGTTGCCACCCTGCCGGTATTTTACCGGCCTAGCCGGTAAAACACCTGCCAAGGCCGGTATTGCAAATTTACCGGCAATGCAATTGCCGGTAATTTGAAATACCCTTTAAAAAAAGCCCCTGGCCTGCCCCCAATTAGAAAATAACCTACCTTTTTTCCAGCGCTGTGCGATGTTGCTCCGCCCCTTTTAGTGTCACGCCGCGTAGCTCTGCCCCCTTTTAGCGTCACGCCGCGTAGCTCCGCCCCTTTTGGTGACCGCCCCCCCACTGGCCCTTAAAATTTTTTAATAAAGGTGGCAACCCTATCAACTGCACATTTTTTGTTAAACATTTATATGGCAAAGCTTATTTATTTTTACCTGAACTGTTACATTTTTGAAAGTTATATGAAGGTGAACAACCCCTTTAACCAACCTGCAACTAACTGAAAATCCTTGCACCCCCTTGCAAACACAACACAGCTCCTGAATACCTGGTATTTTCAGGTTCAGCTCGCAAAGGCCACCCACTGAGGCCACAGATGGTGCTTTCCTCCTGCGTGTGATGCTCTCCTTCATTCTTCCCTCCCCAATCACTTTGGCTGTGAATGGGCTTCCTGCAAAATAAAATGGAAATGATGAAGGACCTTGTAGGCTGATATAACCGTGAACACAAGGAGGTGCGGCACCCAAGACAAAGGTGGCAATTTCAAAAATGCTCAGCCAATAAGTTAAATAGATTTTACACCCCACCCAATTAATAAAGAGCAATTCATCTTGAAGGGGTTGTTCACCTTTGCATTAACGTTTAGTATGATGTAGAGAGTGATATTCTGAGACAATTTGATATTGGTTTTCGTTTTTTATTGTTTGCGGTTTTTGAGTTATTTAGCTTTATATTCACCAGCTCTCCGGTTCGCAGTTTCAGCAATCTGGTTGCTAGAGTCTTTATTACCCTAGCAACCATGCATTGATTTGAATAAAAGACCAGAATATGAATATAAAAGGCCTGAATAGAAAGACGAGTAATAAAAAGTAACAATAACAATACATTTGTAGCCTTACAGAGCATTTGTTTTTAGATGGGGTCAGTGACTCCCATTTGAAAGCTGGACAGAGTCAGAAGAAGCAGCAAATAATTAAAAATAAACTACAAGATATAAATAATGAAGACCAATTAAAAAGTTGCTTGGAATTGGCCATTCTATAACATAAAGTTGACTTAAAGGTGAACCACCCCTTTAACACATCAGCATTTAACTAGAAACATAATTTGTGAATTATACCTGGAACATGCTCATCTGCAAACTTGATGGATACAATGTAAACTCCTGGTTCTGTTGGACAATAGGAGACCTGGCATGTGCCATCCTCTAGGTCCTCTGTTTGGATGTCTACTTTACTGGGTCCTTCCACTGCCAGCGAGAGCCCACCGTAGCCTGGAACAGATGTAGTAGCAATAAGGACTCAAGAGTATTTCAATTAAATGACATACAATATAACGCAGGGCAGAGTTACAGAATTCTGTATATCTGTATCAGTTATAATTCTATAAGGAAAATGTATGTATTTTTCATAACACTACATTTTAGACTAATAGCAGGGCTATATATTATCATTTTGCTTTACATGTGCATACAGAGTATGACTTCTATCTCTCTACCCTTCCAAAGCAAGGGAAATAATGAGCTCCAACCACTCTGTGATGGCTGTGCTGTAGATATAAGGTGGTGCTGAGAGGCCGGAGCCTTTATCTCAGCCAGTAGGGTGGACTAGAACCAACCAACCAGTGCATCAGGTTAAAACATACTAGTGGAAGCCCATGGGTGATGGACAGGAAGGCTGTGGGTTTAGTACACTCTATTGGCGGCTTACAGTGGAAAAGGCATGGTGTCTTTAACACAAGGAGTGTGCACCTTAAAAGAACAGTGTTGGCGTCTTAAATGGTGCAATAAAAAGACGTTTTTGAACCTATTTTGGGTGCCCTGCAGTCTGCACAAATCCTTTTAATTCAATCAGTCAATATAAAATCCTGTACTGGCAGTTTGAGGATAGAATATCTTACATTGGCCAAAAACAAAAACCTCATGCTTTGGTAATTTGCTTATGCCAAGCAAACAAAAGCAGCATAATTATGGAATGATAAATAAAGCAACGATTCCAGTACAAGAACAGCTGTGATTGTGTAAGTGCCAAAAATCTCTACTCAAGAAAGTGCTCATGTGTTACTCAGACAGTACTCAATAATATCCCCTTGGGAAGATGTCAGATAAATCAGTCTCCCGCGAATATAGATAATATCACAGCTGCGAGGAAAACTGCATATTTTCCTCTTATTTTCCGACATTTTTAGTATAACAAATAAACTTTATTGCTTTTTTGGTTCTCAGAAATGCAAAACAGCTTTCATAAAAATAAAATCTAAAAGATACAGTGCATAGGCCTTGCACAGACAACTGCAAAGGGGTAGAGAGTCCGGTGAGAAATGGTACTGACCTGCCTCTCTGGTATCCACAATAAAATCTGACATCTCATACGACCGCCCTTCAATCAGACCTGGCCCAAAGGCTTTCACCTTGCTGGCGTCCCCTATTTCTGACTGGTAAACCATGATGGATATAGGACTGTTGGGTATGTGGCGGCCATTTTTCTTAATGCTGACTAAGTGCTCCCCAACTTCCCTTGGGATGAATGAAATTCCTGGAATAAACAAGAAAATGAGACAGTGTTATCTCTTAGCATATATATTTGTAAATTAAAGATGGTAACGATGATATAGGAATGGATAAAGGTAAAACATATCGGAGAAGCAGCTACACAGCACGCAATGTAACATATATATCGACCTAATAAAAATGTAACCGCATTTACTCAGACCTGCCCTTACCAATATGGTTGTTTGGAAGCCTTTTCAGAAGACAGGGCTCATCACGACCAGATGGGGCTTTTATACTGGCAGACAGAAGGCTCAAATCAGTCTCCGTGATATCCAATAAAAAGTCTGCCGTGGAACCGAGTTTTACTTGTGAGCGCCGCCTGCTATCATCTGGGAAAGAAAAGAAATCAATTCACATGATCGAAAACAGATATTCCTTTTTGGCATGTTTGCAATTTTACACAGACAGATATCCAGTCTTAAGACAGGTGTTTTCTATGGACATTAATAAAACTGGTCCAAGGGTAGGACTGGGCTGGCAGGGAGAAAACCAGTAGGCCCCCACTGGTCCAGACCCACTCCCTTTAAATTGTGCTCCCGGCACCTTACTGCTGCTCCTCCCTGCCCCAATCGCAAAGAGCGGAGAACAAAAGCTAATCTCTAGCGGGGGTAGGAACGGTGTTGCGGCTGGGTCAGGGGGGCTGAAGGGGTGGTGGAGAGGGACCCAGTCCGATGCAGTCCAATGGAGTCTTTGCCTTCCCAAGGATGCCTAGCAAAGTAAATTAAATATAGCAGTGGGCTACATAGAACTGGAATATTAGGAATAGCATACATAAAACTGAGATGATGGAATGGAGACTACAGAACAGAAGTGATTGTGTATCTAGAACTGGGATATGGGAAACAGGACACTGAGAACTTGGATAAGAGAAACCTTGAACAATGATATGAGGAATAGGATACCTGGACTGAGATATGGGGAGCAGGATACCTCAAACTGGAATCAAGGGAATGGCATACTTACAACTGGGAAATTTTATACTCATAAAGGATACATGATATTTGAATATATGGAATAGAAGGGATAGGAGATAAGCACTGCGTATCTTGACAGCGCTATATAAATAAATGATGATGATAGGAGATCTAGAACTGGCATATGGGACAAAACTACCAAAAGTATACAAGGAATTAGATAGCAGGGATGAGACAACGTGGAACGGGATACCTAAAACTATGACACAGGGGATATAGAAATGGGATACCTACAAATGGGATATGGGGAGCTATGGGAAAAAAGACTGATTAAACAGTTACCTGTGATTTTTGCAACAAAAGGGCTTCCAGCGATGTGTATGTCATTATATTTCACTAGGATGTTATAATCTCCTGGAAGGGTGGGCAGATATGTCACAGTGCAAGTGCCATCATTGTTATCAATGCAGCTGATCTCTGCCTTGGAGGGCCCTTCTATTGCCAGATCCAGGCCCCCTTTATAGGGATGAAACAAAGCCAACATGAAATTCAAATATCATTAATTAGAAATCCTCTTCAGATTTTCTACTACACTACACCCCCCTACATTTCTCCTATCCTACATTTAAGGCAAGGGGAAGCAAAGCACATTTTATATAATGAATAATTAACCTTCCGAGGCAAAAAGAGCACTGATACAATACAACATAAACAAATGGAATGAAAAAATAAAAAACAAAATACCTTCTCCAGCATCTTCTGTTATAATTGTGAATGTGGCTGGCTTCTTGGCGACCCCATAGATAAGGCCTGGTCCATATGCAGAGACACTTCCTGTGTTTGGATAATTCACGAAGAACTGCAGTGGGCTTTCTGGGGTTAAACACAAGTGTTATGTCAATAATGGAGACAAAAATAAAAATATAACCAGAAAACAAAGACACTATACTTTATGCCACCAATATTGAAGTTTGAGGGAAATAATACATATCCCATTTATAGTCCATATATTCTCCCTTGTAGGGATCCCGACGGCAGAATAAAAAGTTATCTTATATGTGAAAATATGTAATATATAGAATAGTGTCGTTTTGTGGGAAATGTAAATGTATTGCTGGT
The DNA here is from genome assembly GCF_017654675.1 of Xenopus laevis. Lineage (NCBI taxonomy): Eukaryota > Metazoa > Chordata > Amphibia > Anura > Pipidae > Xenopus > Xenopus laevis. Next base: position 128,094,057 of record NC_054378.1, on the reverse strand, counting down.
TGCCACGTGACCTTTTCTACATTCTCTCTAGCAATAAACTGCAGTTCTGTGTTGCTTTTTGGTTCTAGATCACCACACATCAGGATCATGTAAACATAATATGAAAGGTTGATTTACTGCACTGCTGCTTGTAGACAACTCTGGTTTTTAAAGGAGAAGGAAAGGCTAAAATTAAATAAGCTTTATGAGAAAGGTCTATATAAATATACCAGTAAACCCTCAAAGTAATGCTGCTCTGAGTCCTCTGTCAAAAGAAACAGCACATTTCTTTCCTTCTATTGTGTACTCATGGGCTTCTGTATCAGACTTCCTGTTTTCAGCTTAAACCTCCAGGGCTAGGGCTTGAGCATGCTCAGTTTGCTCCTCTCTCCCTTCCTTTCCCCCCCTCCCTCCTTCTCCCTGCTCTAATCTGAGCCCAGAGATATGAATGAGCAGGGAGAGACTCAGGCAGGAAGTGATGTCACACCAAGCTAATATGGCAGCTACTATCCTAAAGAAACAGAGAGAGCTTCTATAGCTGTTTACTCGGGTATGGTAAATCTTTCTGCAGAATAAATATAGTGTTATATCTATTGGCAATAAACTGCTTCGGTAGCTTTCCTTCTCCTTAAAATGACAACAATATTTATGAATCTCTGAGATAGATCACATTCTCATGATTAAATTGAACAATTTGGTAAGAATTAGGAAAATGGATAACTATGTGACAATGAATCTTTAAATAATTTGTTCAGTATAAAAATAAAAACTGGGTAAATAGATAGTATGTGCAAAATAAAAAAATGTTTCTAATATAGTTAGTTAGGCAAAAATGTAAGGTATAAAGGCTGGAGTGAGTGGATGTGTAACATAATAGCCAGAACACTACTTCCTGCTTTTCAGTTCTCTTGGTTTACACTGACTGGTTACCCTGGTTACCAGGCAGTAACCAATCAGTGACTTGAGGGGGGGCACATGGGACATAGCTGTTGCTTTTGAATCTGAGCTGAATGCTGAGGATCAATTGCAAACTCACTGAACAGTTATGTCCCATGTGGCCCCCCTTATAGTCACTGACTAACTCAGAGTTAGAGAGCTGAAAAGCAGGAAGTAGTGTTCTGGCTATTATGTTACACATCCACTCACTCCAGCCTTTATAGATTACAGTTTTGGCTAACTAACTAACTATATTAGAAACATTTTTTATTTTGCACTGCCTATTTATTTACTCCGTTTTTATATTTACATTGAACTGTTCCTTTAAATTAGGCTGTCAGGGGGTTCTAGGTATTAGATAATAGCAATACCTGGTGGCCTGCATCTTTGCCATGCTCTTATATATTCACACAGACATACAGGTGTATAGTTGTAAGAGTTTTGCCATGCCTTACCTGGGATGTGAGCTCCATTACATTTAATGGCCAGCTCGTGCAGTCCAGTTTCTGTGGGAACGTATCGAATAGACACAGTACCATCTTTGTTGTCAACAATATCTGTGGGGGCTGTCTTCCCAGAAGGCATGTGAACTTCCCCTGAGGAACAAACAAAAACTCATTTTTTTCCCCAAAACATGTAAAATAACACTGAGGCAAAAAATACACTATCCACATTATTTTAAAGGACAAATATACCATAACTGAAAAAATAAACCCTCCAAATTGTAGGCAATAATATATGGTGCTGGTTTTACTTTTTTTTTTTTTTAAAGGTTTTTATTTTTGTTTTCACAACAAACAACACACACAGTAACAAGTACAGCGAGGCTACGACAATCCAAATCAGTTATACATCAAAATAAGTCAACAATTAGTATGAGCATATAGCATACATCCATGAATGGGCAAGGGGAGGGGACGGGGCACCTCGGTCCAAGGACGTGGGACTGTTAAGGAAGCGCAGAGCTAGGGGGCTGCTGCTGAGTTGACATCTAGCCATGGGTCCCAGACCTTTTCAAATTTGTGGGGACAGCGTCTGGCTAGGTATGTGAGCTTAATGACAGGAAGCTTACTATTTACCAATTGGACCCATTGTTTGGTTGTAGGTGCTTGAGGGCTCATCCACTTCATTGCAACAAGTTTCTTTGCATAGAAATACACAGACTTTAGCAGTATCCTAGTTTTGTTTAGGGGGGCCAGCTCATCAACAAGCCCTAGCAGGCACACCTCCGGGGCTAGTACCCCAGGGAGGAGTAGCTGATCGGAGAGATATTTTACCACTGCAGTCCAGAACTCGTGGACTAGCGGACAGGTCCACAATAGGTGGAAGAAACCAGCATCTGGGGCCTGACATTTGGGGCATGTGGCATTGGGGTTCCTGCCCATCATTCTAAGTCTCAGTGGGGTGATATAGGTCCTATGCATAATCCGATACTGAACCATCTTGTCCCTAGTAGAAATCAGAAAATCATACACTCCCTCAACCGCATCTTCCCACAGTGTGTCATCCAAATGAGGGATATCCACAACCCATTTACCTTTTACCTTCCCAAACGGGTTGCCTAGAGCAGGAATCAGGGATTTATAGAGGTCAGATATCAACTTCTTAGGGCTCGGGTCCCATAATCTGCGCTCATACTGTGGAACCACAGTAGAGACCGATTGCGAGCCAAATTGGGACACAAATGCATGCCGCAGCTGCAGAAACCGATATACCTGAATTGTGGGCTGGTTCAGTTTCTCCTTAAGTTGGGACAAGGTCGGAAAGCTGTCATTAATGACCAAGTCGCTCAAGTGCCGAATCCCCAGTCTAGGCCAATAATGGAAATCTGGCAGTTGTGTTAGGTGCTGGAGGTTCGAGTTCCTCCACAATGGAGTATACGGTGAGGGTGTAGGACTATTTTGGGTCAGTATTTTCCGAACTATAGCCCATATTCTTTGCGGGATTGTCAGCACTGGTGGCAATTCCGGGGTATCTCTGCGTCTTCTGTAAGGGGCATTTCTGATTGCCTCTAGGGAACCTGCTATAGATGCATGAAGTGCCGTTAGCGTGTTCTCTGGGTCTGGGCAGAACCAGTTGTGTACATACATTAGTTGCGAGGCATAATAATAATAACGGAGATGTGGGAGGGCAAGGCCACCCTTTTCCTGAGGGGCCATAAGCGAGAGCTTACTGATCCTAGGGGATTTATGGGCCCATATATAGGGAAGCAAGATAGAGTCTATGTGCTTATGTACCTGCGGGGCAATCCACACTGGGGCATGTTGCATCACATACATATATTTGGGCAAGACAATCATCTTGAATAAATTCACCCTGCCCCACACTGTGAGAGGAAGGCATTCCCAACGACCCGCTTTAGCTTTGAACGAATGCGTTACTGGTTCAATATTATCCGCCACATAATCATCAAGGTTGTTTGATATGATAATCCCTAGGTACTTAAATTTCGACACCCACTTCAGACCCAGGATCTCCCCTTCAGTACGGGGTGCTTCAATAGAGAAAAGAGTAGATTTGCCCTTGTTCACCACCAGCCCACTGAAGGTGCCAAATTGATCAATCAGTTCTAACGCCCTGTGCAACGAGTTCTCGGGATCTGCTAAAAATAGAAGGACATCATCCGCGTATAGGGCTATCTTTTCTTCTAGTCTCCCATACTTAAGGCCAGTCACGTCGGGTGCTTGGCGTAGCATTATGGCTAAGGGCTCTATCGCCAGAGCAAATAATAGGGGGGAAAGCGGGCATCCCTGCCTGGTACCACGGGATAGAGGAAAGGCTCTAGAAAGGGTATTATTTACCTGTATACGGGCAGTCGGAGAGCGATAGAGTAGCTGAATCCAGTTTATGAAATTGCCACCTATCCCAAAATTCTCTAACACCTTCCACAAGTATGACCACTCAATGGAATCGAAAGCCTTGGTGGCATCTAGCGATACTAGCGTTCTATTGCCCCCATTACTGTGTGTAATTTGGAGGTGGGAGTGCAGCCGCCTGAGATTAATAGACGTGCTCTTGTTGGGCATAAAGCCAGTTTGGTCAGGGTGAACCAACGTGGCTATCACTTTATTAAGGCGCTGGGATAAAATTTTCGCTAAGACCTTCACATCCGTATTAATAAGAGAAATGGGGCGGTAAGAGTCACAAGAGTCAGGATCCTTCCCCTCTTTAAGTATAAGAATTATGGTAGCATTGTAGAAGGATTGGGGAAGTGACCCTGACTCTCTGGCCGTAACTAGTGTGGCGTGGAGTTTGGGAGCGAGCTGGTCACTAAGAAAGCGGTACCAGGCGGTCGGTAGACCATCTGGACCCGGGGTTTTCCCTGGAGATAGGCTCCCTATGGCTTCCACCACTTCACCCAAGGTTATGGGGGCATCCAGACATGAGGACTCCGCTGGGCTAAGCCTAGGGAAGGAAATGCCTTGTAGGTATTGGTCAAGTTCTGCATTAGAGTAGGAGGCGTGCGCAGAGTAGAGGTCCTGATAGTAGTTAGCAAATACGTCTGCAGTATCCTCCGCCCTCGTCATTTAATCACCAGCGGTGGTTTTAATGCGAGCTATCATCGTGGGGGGGTTGTTAAGTTTAGCCAGATACGCCAGGGTTTTGCCATTTTTGTCCCCCTGATCAAATATCTTTTGGTTGATATACAGTAATTTTTTCCTAGTGGCGTTAGTTTGCGCCAAGTCGAGGTCTCTCTGGGCAGTAATCAGCTGCTGGTGACTTTCTACAGTGCCATGTACACAATAGGCTTTTTCGGCCGTGAGGACTACAGCCGCAGCCTCATCAATTGCTTGCTTAGCTACCGCTCTTGCTCTGGCAATTGCTGAGATCAGGGTGCCTCTAGCTACTGCTTTGGAGGTGTCCCATAAAGTATTGTTTTGCGCTGAGTGGGAGTTAGTCTCCCAGTATTCACCGTAGCCCTGAGTACAGGTCTCGGCCACTTCGGCGTTATTGAGCCATAGGGGAGAGAGTCTCCACTGGAAATGTTTGACCCGGGGTGTGACACTAAACACCAGATATAGAGGGGCGTGATCAGATAGGGCCCTTGGGAGGTATTTGGCTTCCGTAACCCATTGGGTGAAGTCTGGGGTGCCCAAGGCCATATCTATGCGGGATAGTGAACCTTTACCCACTGAGTGGCAGGAGAACTGTTGTTCTGCGGGGAATTTGTGCCGCCAGATGTCTGTCAACCCCACTGCCTCCATCCACTGGTTGAGCGGGGAGGAAGGCGTTGAGGAGGCATGTAGCCTATCCAACGTTTGGTCGAGCACCGTATTAAAATCCCCCATGACACAAATTGGACAAGGTAAGTAAACAGAGAGTTTGGAAAAGATGAGGTCTAACAGATCCAGCTTGAAGGGAGGAGGCATATAGACATTGACTATTATCAGCTCCTGATTATTGACTTTACAATGGAGGATTACAAATCTACCAAAGTGATCCGTGTTAACACTTAGCAGTTCATATTGCAGGTTCCTACGTACCAAGATAGAGACCCCTCTGGAGTATGTGGAGTAGGAGGCATGGTATACCTGATTAACCCATCTCTTTTTTAGGGCCAGCAACTTGTGACCAACCAGGTGGGTCTCCTGAAGCAGGAGAATGTCAGGTTTGTATTTCCCAATATAGTCAAACACGAGTGCCCTTTTGAATTTGGAATTTAACCCCCGCACATTCCACGATAGCACGATCAGTTCTAACGCCCTGTGCAACGAGTTCTCGGGATCTGCTAAAAATAGAAGGACATCATCCGCGTATAGGGCTATCTTTTCTTCTAGTCTCCCATACTTAAGGCCAGTCACGTCGGGTGCTTGGCGTAGCATTATGGCTAAGGGCTCTATCGCCAGAGCAAATAATAGGGGGGAAAGCGGGCATCCCTGCCTGGTACCACGGGATAGAGGAAAGGCTCTAGAAAGGGTATTATTTACCTGTATACGGGCAGTCGGAGAGCGATAGAGTAGCTGAATCCAGTTTATGAAATTGCCGCCTATCCCAAAATTCTCTAACACCTTCCACAAGTATGACCACTCAATGGAATCGAAAGCCTTGGTGGCATCTAGCGATACTAGCGTTCTATTGCCCCCATTACTGTGTGTAATTTGGAGGTGGGAGTGCAGCCGCCTGAGATTAATAGACGTGCTCTTGTTGGGCATAAAGCCAGTTTGGTCAGGGTGAACCAACGTGGCTATCACTTTATTAAGGCGCTGGGATAAAATTTTCGCTAAGACCTTCACATCCGTATTAATAAGAGAAATGGGGCGGTAAGAGTCACAAGAGTCAGGATCCTTCCCCTCTTTAAGTATAAGAATTATGGTAGCATTGTAGAAGGATTGGGGAAGTGACCCTGACTCTCTGGCCGTAACTAGTGTGGCGTGGAGTTTGGGAGCGAGCTGGTCACTAAGAAAGCGGTACCAGGCGGTCGGTAGACCATCTGGACCCGGGGTTTTCCCTGGAGATAGGCTCCCTATGGCTTCCACCACTTCACCCAAGGTTATGGGGGCATCCAGACATGAGGACTCCGCTGGGCTAAGCCTAGGGAAGGAAATGCCTTGTAGGTATTGGTCAAGTTCTGCATTAGAGTAGGAGGCGTGCGCAGAGTAGAGGTCCTGATAGTAGTTAGCAAATACGTCTGCAATATCCTCCGCCCTCGTCATTTAATCACCAGCGGTGGTTTTAATGCGAGCTATCATCGTGGGGGGGTTGTTAAGTTTAGCCAGATACGCCAGGGTTTTGCCATTTTTGTCCCCCTGATCAAATATCTTTTGGTTGATATACAGTAATTTTTTCCTAGTGGCGTTAGTTTGCGCCAAGTCGAGGTCTCTCTGGGCAGTAATCAGCTGCTGGTGACTTTCTACAGTGCCATGTACACAATAGGCTTTTTCGGCCGTGAGGACTACAGCCGCAGCCTCATCAATTGCTTGCTTAGCTACCGCTCTTGCTCTGGCAATTGCTGAGATCAGGGTGCCTCTAGCTACTGCTTTGGAGGTGTCCCATAAAGTATTGTTTTGCGCTGAGTGGGAGTTAGTCTCCCAGTATTCACCGTAGCCCTGAGTACAGGTCTCGGCCACTTCGGCGTTATTGAGCCATAGGGGAGAGAGTCTCCACTGGAAATGTTTGACCCGGGGTGTGACACTAAACACCAGATATAGAGGGGCGTGATCAGATAGGGCCCTTGGGAGGTATTTGGCTTCCGTAACCCATTGGGTGAAGTCTGGGGTGCCCAAGGCCATATCTATGCGGGATAGTGAACCTTTACCCACTGAGTGGCAGGAGAACTGTTGTTCTGCGGGGAATTTGTGCCGCCAGATGTCTGTCAACCCCACTGCCTCCATCCACTGGTTGAGCGGGGAGGAAGGCGTTGAGGAGGCATGTAGCCTATCCAACGTTTGGTCGAGCACCGTATTAAAATCCCCCATGACACAAATTGGACAAGGTAAGTAAACAGAGAGTTTGGAAAAGATGAGGTCTAACAGATCCAGCTTGAAGGGAGGAGGCATATAGACATTGACTATTATCAGCTCCTGATTATTGACTTTACAATGGAGGATTACAAATCTACCAAAGTGATCCGTGTTAACACTTAGCAGTTCATATTGCAGGTTCCTACGTACCAAGATAGAGACCCCTCTGGAGTATGTGGAGTAGGAGGCATGGTATACCTGATTAACCCATCTCTTTTTTAGGGCCAGCAACTTGTGACCAACCAGGTGGGTCTCCTGAAGCAGGAGAATGTCAGGTTTGTATTTCCCAATATAGTCAAACACGAGTGCCCTTTTGAATTTGGAATTTAACCCCCGCACATTCCACGATAGCAACTTTACTTCCCCCATAATTTATGGCTACTAGAAGTAGTGTCAGGATACTGCCAAATACTCCAGAGGGTCTGTCTCCCCTCCTCCGCCCACACAGCTGATAGGAGGACAAGTACATAGCCAGCTGTACACAACAAATAACACACATGAAACGCCCCAACTTTTTCCCTAACCCACCCTGCCTGACTATACCCCATAGACGGCCTGTACCCCGAACTGAAGTCCATTAGAAGAGTTAGCAAGTGCTAAGTTCTTGAAGCGCTGCCATGCCGACCGCACTGGGGGCCGGGACAACAGCCTCCTGTTGCAGCGAGTAGGCCATTGCTGCGGCATGAAACTAGACTGGAACTGAAGGTTTACAAGTGGCAATGGGACAACAAGGGAAAACTGAAAAAAAGGGGAGCATATTCGGCAGCGTGAGCCACCTGCTGTAGCTGAGAAGGCAACAGTGGACAGTCTGGTCATTCCTGAAAGAAAAAATGAGGCTGGCCGGTGGCAGAACTAGCGTTCCAGGCGAATGACAGAACAAAGGTGTGGGGGGGGGGGGGGAGTCGTGCCCTTCCGTATACGGGATCCTAAGGAACAGTCAGACAGAGTTAGTACTAAACCACGTACTAGGGCTCGATGGTAATGTGACGGCCTTGCGCGTCTAGTGGACTGCAGGACCAGGCACGACTCTCAGGGTAAATTGCACCAAAAAAAAAAAAGGGGGGGGTAACCCCCCCAAACATAGCCATGGAGCCCCACATAATGTAGTGAACAGGCAATGGCACTTATACTCACACACCCTCCTGGGTTGCGTTACTGACGATGAGGTGGACTGTGGCGCGGGTTGTTTTGTTGCCGCCGCATATTAAGCCACTGGTCTACTTCTGAGGGGGATCCAAAGAACCGTGTAGAATCGCCGTCTACGATCCGCAGCTTCGCAGGATAGATGAGCGAGTAGATTAATCCCACTTCTCGCAGCCTTCTCTTGACACCTTGAAAAGAGGCGCGTTGCTTTTGTACCGCTGGCGAGTAGTCTGGGTAGAGGCTGATAGGGGACCCATTCCAGGTAATGGGGCCCTTCTTCCGAGCTGTTACAAGCGCCGCATCCCTGTCTCTGTAATTCAGGAACCGCATGATGAACGGCCTCGGATTAGCGCCAGGCGGCAGAGGCCTAGTGGGGATACGATGCGCCCGCTCGATGATCAGGACCTGTGAGAAGGCATCCGCTCCCAGGTTCTCTCTTAACCAGTTCTCGGCAAAGGCTTCTGGGGTAGCGCCTTCAGATTTTTCAGGGAGCCCCACCAGGCGCAAGTTGTTGCGGCGGTTCCTGTTCTCCAGATCCTCGGCCCGGTTGGTAAGGATCTGCACTTGTTGCCGCAGTTGGGCGATGTCGTCAGGGATGGGGCGGACTGTGTCCTCTAACTCCGACACTCGCCGCTCTGCCTCTGCCGTACGCTCGCGGAGGTTCTGGAAGTCCTGGCGCAGAAGCGAAAGATCCACCTTAATGGTTTCAAGCTGCGCGGTGGTGGACGCATGAGTGCCTTTTATCGCCATGAGGATCTCTGCGTTGGAAGGCTCGGCCACTACAGAATCAGAGTCGTTGCTGTCCGACACTGGATTTGGCGGGTCCGCGTCCGCGGCCTTGTCAGCGTCCTGGGAAGGACTCAGATATCTGTCCATGCGGTTCTCAGACCTCGCTCTGGTCCCATGTTTACCCATATTGCTGCCGGGTGGTCAGGGTGTTTAGTCGCCGCACAGGAGACCGTTGTCCTCAGAGGTATATTCAGGATGTTAGCTGAAAGTGCGGAGCAACACAAAAGCACGTCTGCTCAATCCGCCATCTTGGCCACTCCCCCGGTGCTGGTTTTACTTTAGGCCAAAAATTAATATTATCTTTAAAAATTTCTCCCTTATTGGAGCTACTATAGATCTGTATGGTCTTTGTCCATGTTTAAAGCGATGGGTGAGAATACCCTAACAGTCCCTGCGAGTCAACTAAAAGTCGACCTGCACCCGACCCTAACCTGGTCATTTGGAACCCACACCTGATCCTAACCAGGCAATTGCTTGTATTTATACCCCCTGCAGGGATGAAAGTATAAAAGGACATCACCACTGGTGGAAATTGGGCACAGTTCGGTCAGGATGGGATCATGGCGAAATTCAGCGCTACCAGTACCGTAGCCTGCAATGGCTGTGTTGATGTCAACCCAATAAGGGTTTACCCGCGGGTTGGCCCACACACAGGCAGAAAACAGGTTTCAGTTCCCTATTAGGTCAGCCTAGCTTCTGATTGGTTCCTATTCTACAGTGCCACCTGCTTCCCTGCACAGTCTGGAAAAGGAGGCAGCAGGAAGTGGAATAATAGGGTTTTTGCAGAAATCTTCAATAAAAACAAAACTTTTTTTTTTTTTTAAAGAAAATCCTTATATAGTTAAAAGAGTATAATGCACTGGCATATTTCCAAAGAGGTTGAACTGTAGCTCACCGATTAGTGTTCCAGCTCATCCCACTGGATATCCTGTGCAAATATCCCAAAAAGGTCATCCGATAAAGTTAACATATGTAGGACGAGTCCAAGGCAGTGTTTTCACTGCAATTCATTTTTATTGATTCATCACACTTGATAAAGGGCCTTGTCTGAAACTTTAAAATACTGTCTTGGACCCGTCCTACATATATTAACTTTATTGCACTGGCATATTTGTTTTTATCCAATAAGCTTCCTTTAGGGCAGGGACCTTTTGAACCCGTGAGCAACATTCAGAAGCAAAAGGAGATGGGGAGCAACACTAGCATAAAAAATGTTCTTGGGGTGCCAAATAAGTGCTGTGATTGGCCATTTGGTAGCCCCTATGTGGATTGTCAATCTACATTGAGACTCTGTTTGGCAGTGCACCTGGTTTTTATGAAACTAAAACTTGCCTAAAAGCCTGGAATTCAAAAATAAGCTCCTGATTTGAGACCACTGGGAGCAACTTCCAAGGAGTTGGAGAGCAACACTGCTTTAAGGTGCCCTTCCCTACTGATCAAAATGTGCAATAAAAGGTTGCAATAAATATCCCCCCATTTGAACGATATTTTGCATTGAACTTAGGGGAATTTAGATCCTAGCTGCCAGATTAATTAAGATGCAAATTGAAGAGCTGCCGAATAAAACGCTAAATAATTCAAAAAACACAAATAATAAAAAATGAAAATCAATAGCAAATTGTCTTGTCTCTAAATGTGCTGATTGAAAATCTCTATGAGGAAATTAGTAACTTAAAGGGGTGGTTCACCTTTAAGTTAATGGAATGGAATGACTAATTCTTAGCACCTTTTCAATTGGCCTTCTTTTTTTGGACTATTTGCCTATTTCTGCTGATGCTTTCCAGCTTTCAAATGGGGGTCAATGACTCCATCTAAGAAACAATGGCTCTTTAAGTTACTTTTTATTACTCATCCATATATTCAAACCTCTCCTATTCATATTCCAGTATCTTGTACAAAGTAATGTATGGTTGCTAGCAACCAAACTGCAAACTGGAGAGCCGCTGAATAAAAAGCTAAATAACTCAAATTCCACAAATAATAAAAAATAAAAATCATCTACAAATCATCTCAGAATATCCCTCTCTACATCATACTAATTGTTAATGTAAAGGTGAAAGAGCAGCTTAAAAACACCACTTACCTGTTATCTCTCCAGTTCGTACGGCAAATGGAATAACCAAATCAAAAGGCCGGAAACCCAGACCATTCATTGAGCCAACAGGAGCATAATCTGCCTCCGATACCTACAAAAAAATTATGTTATTAGTCTCTGAAAGTAATGTGTCTGAACCAAGGAGCCCCGTCCATGCTGGTGACAATGCAAACAGATCAAGAACAGAGACTTCTTTTTCTCCAGAACAGGAAGTGGAGTGTGCAAGAGAGTAATCTAATAGAAGTCATAAACCCTTACAATTCCCATATTAGTTTGTATCAAAATATAACTAGATTTTGAAGGGTGGGTTAAACTGGCATTTTTTTTCCATAGGACTGACACAGAATTTTTGTTGATCCACACCACCGTCTGAGTCTGTTTGCTTAGCTACCAAGTATGGATTTAAGGCAAAAAAAAAACAATTCATGGAAATGTGAATATTTAGATTTCCTGGAAATCTGAAAGAAAAAGTTAATCTGGTGCCGCAGGGTGATCGGGAGGAGTGAAAAAATCCACATCCCATCATGGTGACACAGGTCATAGGTAATGTAATAATGGGGTGAAACTTGCCACAGGTCTAGTAACCCATGGCAACCACTTAGCATGCAGCATTTACTGGCCAGATAACTGGCTGCAATGGGTTACTAGACCCAGAAATACTATGCACCTTTTATTACATTCCCATTAATGATTGGTAACAGCTGGAAATGAAATGGGCGGCCAGTACTTGCAGACCGGAGGTTCAAAAATAAGCATAAAGCAAAAACCAAAGTAGAGACCCCTCCGGGAATCAGGAAACAATAGAGCACGGAGCCATGCTCAAAGCAGAATGGGTCCGGCTGAGATGTGATTGGTGCCCTAAAAGTGAAACGTTCATGGATCAAATGGAAGACGTGATCAGTGAGGGCCAAGATTGGCTCAAGCAGTTCCAAAAAGCAGCAACATGATTGGCTGTGAGGGAAGAAATGTGGAAAGAGAGAGGGTGTGGGCAATAAATAAAAATATACCAAGGACTGGTAGCCTGGAGGACATGCACTAAGGGACTGCTGCTGCACCTGTACGGGGACTTCATCTGTAGCCTGGTGTTTGGAACAAGGGGATCACAAGGACACAAAACATAGGTTATAATCCCAGATCATAAGAACAAAACAACAAATATTATTATCAAACAGCAGAAGGAAAACAAATTGGTGCATTGGAGCAGAATGTAAGAAACTGATCATAGAGGTTAAATGTTGTCCCCAGTTTGTTATTTACAACCCAAAGTCCTGCTTTACCACTGAGAGCCAGGAGGTGGCGACGTACTGTTTCATTTGTGAGAATAAACTGGCCATTCATCAAAAACAATTTCTGTGTAGGATTTAATGGGCTCTAAGAGTAAGCACATTCCTCATGTATATAACACAGCCATTTATTATAACAATACCTACATTTTCTTCCTGCACTTCTGTTTTAAAGAATTTCACTATCCAAGCTGTACCCTTTAAAGTAACCCAAAGTACCCTAGAAATTAATTCATGTACAGAAAACTAATTTCCAACCCCCAGCCTTTATTTGTTTTACTACACCTCCCAGTATCCCCTTTACAGTTAAGCAACCCCCTCAGGCAGGACACTGGGTTGGAAATCTCTGATACTCATAATGTATATAATGGGCAGACGGTGGCCCTTAAGATGTTGCTGAACTTTAATTACTGTAAACCCCACCACCAGTCTTTGGCTGTTAGAATTTCAGTCTGCATTAAGACCTCTGGGGATTGTTTTAGGATAACAGGTATAAAAATGCAATCTTTAACTGGTGATTCAATTGCTGTGCCCTGGACAACGTTCTAAGCCTGAGTTGCTGAGCCCAGGATAACGTTCTAAGACTAAATTGCTGTGCCGAGGACAATGTTCTAAGCCCGAGTTGCTGAGCCCTGGACAACGTTCTAAGCCTCAGTTGCTGAGCCCAGGACAACTTTCTAAGCCTGAGTTGCAGTGCCCTGGACAATGTTCTAAGCCAGAGTTGCTGAATTTGCCCAGGACAATGTTCTAAGCCTGAGTTGCTGTGCCCAGGACAACGTTCTAAGCCCGAGTTGCTGTACCCAGGACAACATACTAAGCCTTAGTTGCTGTGCCCAGGATAACACCTGTTGTAGTATAGTTTGCTGTTTTTGTTTTTTTAATCGAAAACTATACTACGTCTGTGTTGCTGTGCTTTGTTGGAGTGTCCAGGATAATGCTCCAAACCTGTGTTGCTGCACTGTGCCCAGCATAATGCTCTGAGCCGGAGCTATTTGCTATAGCTAGGATAATGCTGTTAGTTTGTGTAATGCTGGGTATGATGCTCTGCCCTGTTTTTCATGCTCTGGATAACTGACTAGAGACACCGATTGTTTGGTTGCAGTTGATTTATAATGTTATCCCTTTGTGCCTACAGATACATAACTGTTCCTCTGGAAGGACTAAGAAAGAACATCCTGCCCTGTTAAATCCATCAGCTTTAGTTCCAGGGCCTATTAGATACAGACTATGCAGAAAGGCATCACTGTCAGAATTTGGCAGATAAGGGAGGGCACATGAACAACACAATCATCTTACCATTACAGTAAAGGGGCTATTGGGGATGTCAGCTCCACCAAAGCGAACGTGGATGACGTAGGGTCCGGTTTTAGCTGTAGTGTAGTAAATGTCATAAGTGCCGTCCGCGTTCTCGATCACATCTGCTTCAGTCTCCAACCCATCTGGGCCGAGGATGCTGCACGTGACTTTCCCTTTACCAGCGGTTGTGGCATCGACCACAAAACCAACTTCCTCCCCTGTTTTTACTGCTGCCTGGATACCGGGACCTAAAAACACACAGGTCTGTCCAATATCCGTAATTCAAATGTACAGTCTGATTATACGAATAAAATCCGTTTAGTTTGTGCACAGATCATTCCCTCTCTGTATGTTTGCATTTATACCGTATATACTCAAGTATAAGCCGTCCCGAGTATAAGCCGAGGTACCTAATTTTACCTCCAAAAACTGGGAAAGCTTATTGACTCGAGTATAAGCCTAGGGTGAGAAATGCAGCAGCTTCTGGTAAGTTTCAATCAAAAAATTGAGGGTTTCTGCTCCCATTGGAGGTGCCGGCGTCTCATTTTTGGATGCCGGCAACCATTCTTGGATGCCGGCGAATATTCTTGGAGACTATTCTTGGACGCCGGCGAACGTTTTCGCGATTGACCCGAGTATAAGCCGAGGTAGAGTTTTTCAGCATATTTTGGGGGCTGAAAAACTCGGCTTATACTCGAGTATATACGGTACATACAGGCCTGTAGCCATATTGTTTCCTTTGGCACAGCTAGAAGTTTGTTTTAAGAGATAAAAATTATACACATAAAACACACCGCTAAATAGTTATACTGATTACTGTTGCCCACGGTCACAGGTTACAATAAGCCGATCGTACATAGGAAATCCATCAGACAAACACTATGAATAACATTCCTAAAGTATAGGAGGAATTAAAGGAAAAACAAAAAAAAGGGGTCGGAAACTTCTATTTTACAATACAAGAGCAAAGAAAGAAGTTTGTCAAATGAAGTGGAATCGTAAAGGAAACAGGATCTGCCCCAGTATTGAACTGGTTTGGTCTCCAGGGCTGGGAAAGAGCAGGCAGGTATAAGCAAAGCATTCATTCTGCCACATTTCCCAAAGTATAATGTATCTCTCTTGTCCAATCATATCCGAGAAATCTGGAACTGCACAAGTTTCAAGGGGAAGATCCCCTTACACAAAACATTCAGTATAATATATACAATGAATGACATTCCAGGACATTTTGCAGTTAGATTTCTATTATTATCAATTTGTATGAGTTAATCATTTTACAGCAATCCAGCTTTTAACTGAAGCTGCTGTGTGCTTTTCACAGACCTTAGCAGCCATTTGAGCACACAATACGCATATCCCTTATCCATATGTATAAATACAAATATACAGAGAAGGAATGTTCTGGGCACACAATAAGCTATACCCTCATACTGTACTGTCTAAGGGAATCAATATGGCACCTCCCTCCTCCCATATGTATAAATACAAATATACAGAGAAGGAATGTTCTGGGCACACAAACTATACCCTCATACTATACTGTCTAAGGGAATCAATATGGCACCTCCTCCTCCCATATGTATAAATACAAATATACAGAGAAGGAATGTTCTGGGCACACAAACTATACCCTCATACTGTACTGTCTAAGGGAATCAATATGGCACCTCCTCCTCCCATATGTATAAATACAAATATACAGAGAAGGAATGTTCTGGGCACACAATAAGCTATACCCTCATACTGTACTGTCTAAGGTAATCAATATGGCACCTCCTCCTCCCATATGTATAAATACAAATATACAGAGAAGGAATGTTCTGGGCACACAATAAGCTATACTCTCATACTGTACTGTCTAAGGGAATCAATATGGCACCTCCTCCTCCCATATGTATAAATACAAATATACAGAGAAGGAATGTTCTGGGCACACAATAAGCTATACCCTCATACTGTACTGTCTAAGGTAATCAATATGGCACCTCCTCCTCCCATATGTATAAATACAAATATACAGAGAAGGAATGTTCTGGGCACACAATAAGCTATACCCTCATACTGTACTGTCTAAGGGAATCAATATGGCACCTCCTCCTCCCATATGTATAAATACAAATATACAGAGAAGGAATGTTCTGGGCACACAATAAGCTATACCCTCATACTGTACTGTCTAAGGGAATCAATATGGCACCTCCTCCTCCCATGTGTATAAATACAAATATACAGAGAAGGAATGTTCTGGGCACACAATCAGTTATACCCTCATACTGTACTGTCTAAGGGAATCAATATGGCACCTCCTCCCATATGTATAAATACAAATATACAGAGAAGGAATGTTCTGGGCACACAATAAGCTATACCCTCATACTGTACTGTCTAAGGGAATCAATATGGCACCTCCTCCTCCCATATGTATAAATACAAATATACAGAGAAGGAATGTTCTGGGCACACAATAAGCTATACCCTCATACTGTACTGTCTAAAGGAATCAATATGGCACCTCCCTCCCATATATATAAATACAAATATACAGAGAAGGAATGTTCTGGGCACAAAATAAGTAAAATACTTACTGTATGGCAAGCAAAGTTTTGAACACAATTTAATCACTGATACTGTAATATCAGTACAATGTAAGTAGTTATGCCCTTAAATTGTAGATCAAACCTACTTAAGACAAAACCTAGAACATTTGGCATATTTTTACTTCCAGGACAGAAAGAATCTGTAAGTATCAAATGACATTCTACACATCGCACTGCCAGGATTTCTGCAGAACACTAACAGCAAATACATGTTGTCGGTCACCAGATAAGTTCCATACCACAGTAATGATCTGATAATGAAGAAAAACAACACGTGCTGCACAGAAAGTGGTGGCTAAAAGTCTGCAGCTGCTGCAAAATTGGAGCGTTTGGTGAAACAACTGGAGGAGCAAACCAATAGTTGTATTTTTTGTATGGAGCAGGGACAACAGTATGCAAAATGAAGGTCCTAGGTGATGAAAGAAGGCCCCTAACATGAGAGAAAATACTAATTACCTTGCAAAAGTGATCAACCCTAATCATCCCTTTGGCCAAACACTGAAATACAAAACTACGATCTTTTGTTCCCAGGCACACATTCATTTTATGTTTTGACAAACACAGAATGGGTTATATTTGCATTTCTGTAGATTCACCTTTTGCAGCAAAAAATGGCTTTAAAGGGATTCTGTCATGATTTTTATGGTGTCGTTTTTATTTCTAAATGACACTGTTTACACTGCAAATAATTCACTCTACCATGTAAAGATAGAGTTGCCACCCGGCCGGTATTTTACAGGCCTAGCCGGTAAAATACCTGCCAAGGCCGGGGCCAGTATTACAAATTTACCGGCAATGTAGCTGCCGGTAAATTTGTAATACGATCAAAAGAAGCCCTCAGCCTGCCCCCAATCCCCTGCAACTTACCTTTTTTTTGGCTCTTCTAGCGTCCGCGGGTCTCCGTCGCATGGCCCCGACTTTTTTGACGTCACGCCCCGCCCATTTGAGGCCCCCGCCAGGTGGCAACCCTATGTAAAGATATAGCATTCCTACTAACAAATGCATTTAGTTGTAATATTGGTGTGAAGGTGCATGTAATTTTGCCTGGTCATGTGCTTTCAGAAAGAGCCAGCACTTTAGGATGGAACTGCTTTCCTGACAGGTTGTTTTTTCTCTTACTCAATGCAACTGAAGGAGTCACAGTGGGACATGGATTTTTACTATTGAGTGCTGTTCTTATATCTACCAGGCAGCTGTTATCTTCCCATTGTTCTATTGTTAGGCTTCTGGGGGGGAACAGGGAGGGGGTGACATCACTCCAACTTGCAGTAAGGCTCTGGCCACACGGGCAGATTCAGGGAGATTTGCCGCCTGGAGACTAATCTTCCCCCGATCTACCTTCCGCCATCTAAAATGAAAAGGAGCACTTCGTTTTCCGAAGTCGCCCGAAATTTCCTCGTGAGGCAATTACGGGTGTTTTCGAAAAACAAAGTGCTACCAGTGCCTGCCACCGGGTGATTTTCATTTTAGACGACGGAAGGCAGATCGGGGAGATAAGTCGCCATGAAGAGGAGGAGATTTGTCGTCTGGTGACTAATCTTCCGGAATCTGCCCATGTGGCCAGACCCTAAAAGTGACTGAAGTTTATCAGAGCACAAGCCACATGACTGTAGGCATCTGGGAAACTGAGAATATGTCTAATCTCATGTTAGATTGAAAAATTAAACATAAAAAAATATGTTTGCTCTTTTGAACGTGCAGAAGTCTGCTGGAACAGCTATATTAACGGATAATTTTTTTTTTAAAAAAAACATGTTTTCCCATGACAGTAATCCTTTAAGTATTTGCATAACTAGATAATTCTACAAAAAAAACCATTTTTTTCTACGCTTAAAGATGGAGCTGTTTTTCATACAAGGCTACCCATTAGTGACATACCCTCCTAACACCTTAGATACGCATTTACCTGCTGCTGTGCACTTGCTGGCATCTCCTATGGACATGGCACGAATTCTATATGGGGAGTAAGGGATGTCATCTCCTCCATATTTCACAGCAACATGGTAGCGCCCAGTCCTGTCTGGGATGTAAGATACAGAATAGGTGCCATCATTGTTGTCCTGAATATGTGCTTTCTTTGGCTTCCCTTCTTGATCCTACAGTCAAAAGATGTTAAAAATGTTTAAAAAAAATCTCATATACAGGCATTTAAAAAAAAAAAAAAACCTGGAAAATTCTACCCGCTGGCTATAAAAATAGGGTACAGCGACTTGCGTTTCTAACCACCTCAGAGGGATTGATTAATCAGTTAAAATAAACAGCCAGATCAAGTAACATGTTTCTGCACAATATTGTTTTAATACAAGTATCAATGAAAGAACATCTCGTTTGGAAAGCTCTTAATGAGCACGTTTGATTACACAAGGACATTTCTTGAGACCTTGCCCAGAGTTTCCCTTTCCCTCCGTTTTCTGTGAACATTCCCCACAAGATTTTTCTGCTTTTTTTTTTCTCGATTTCCTAAACAAATACTTCAATTTCTTATTTGTGATGATTTACACTCTGTAAATGGCTAAAGGGAATATCCTGTAATCCTCGGATTCCTGGGATGGCTGGGAAATAAAACTGCCACTCTTGGAGCTGCCGGAAACATTCCGATGAAAAAAAGCCTCATTTAAAGGCCAGCAAGAGAAATTAAAAATAATAACAAACAGAGAAAAATCATCATGTGGTAATATGGTACCAACATATTTGTTTATAGCCTTTTTCCGAGAGTTTATTTTACAAGTAAGTGGTTGTTATTGCTGTGCTACTGTGTGTCAGGGGTAATTATAGGGTAATTAACCCATGTCTAATATGCAATATCTACTAGCTGGATAATTCTGGACATTCTTAAAGTTACACACTCCTTATTTGGAATTCAGTGCTTTCATTGTGTAGGGCTTTCATTATACTATATTTTGCTTTATATCTTCATTATACTACTTGGAGGATGACTGGAGAAAACTTATAAGGTGAAGAACGAACATTACTTTATGCATCAAAAATCCAAGAAATCTTGTGAGTATTTACCCGAAAGAGGGAATCTTGAAGAATATCACACTGGTGGATCTTCTGCAATATAGCTCTCCAGGCACCATTTTTTAAACACTCTGTGGCTCAAGAGGGTTAATTGCTTATCTTAATTGAGACAATACTACTCTATGTGTGCGCTTCTTTTGCATTCTATTTCAGGGGTCCCCAACCTTTTTTACTCGTCAGCCACATTTAAATGTTAAAATAGAGTTGGAGAGCAACACAAACGTGAAAAAGTCCATGGGGATGTCAAATAAGAGCTGTGATTGGCTGTTTGGTAGCCCCTATATGAACTGGTAGCGTATAGGAGGCTCTGTTTGGCAGTATACCTTTTGGCAGCAACCAAAACTTGCCTCTAAGCCAGAGATTAAAAATAAGCACCTGCTTATGAGACTACTGGGAGCAACATGTTGCTCACAAGCTACTGGTTGGGGACCACTGGTGTAGGGGGTCAATGGCCCCACATTTCACCCAATCCAACTCACCGTGATTTGGACCGACAGAGGTCCTAGTCCTGCATTCTTGGCATCTACAGCAAAATTAACTGGCAGGCTGGCAGAAACTCCTTGAGCGCAGAGTCCAGGACCGCTGGCAGTCACCTTGCTGGCATCATACGTTGGCAAGACCTTCACCTTAAAGGGACTTGAACAGCAAATCAAAAATTAGTCTTGAACCAATACTAATATGCTAGTCATATCTATATAAATATATAATATAGGTGGGTTATATGGGGTCTGTATGTACTAATATTAACATGTTAGTATGTTAAATTGAATAAACGTTTGAATTTTGTGAATTATGGGCTATGGGACATATATTTTGTTTAATACTATTTAATGGTGCATTGGGAACTGGGGCACGTCCCTACTACCCTGCTGCCGATTTTGGACTCATAGCATAGACTCCCCCATCTCTTTAAGAATATTATAATACTAATATGGTGGCTAGATAACAATACAGATTAGAGTGGTTTTACCATCTGTGTAGGCCATGATCCTTCACACCATAAGGCTCTTAGCAGGTCCCCAGGATACAGCAATCACACAAACATTTGGCATATCAAAAACTTTTATGCTAACTTTTCTTCAAGGTGCCAAAAACTTTAACTGTGGACTTTTCTATACAGGTATGGGATCCATTATCTGGAAACCCATTATCCAGTAGGGATGCACCGAATCCACTATTTTGGATTCGGCTGAACCCCTGAATCCTTTGCAAAAGATTCAGCCGAATAACAAATACTAATTTGCATATGCAAATTAGGGGTTGGAAGGAGAAAACATTTTTTACTTCCTTGTTTTGTGACAAAAAGTCATGCAATTTCCCTAATCCTAATTTGCATATGTACCTATTTTGCATATGCAAATTAGGATTAGGTTCTGCCGGCCAGAAGGATTCAGCCGAATCTGAATTCTGCTGAAAAAGGCCACATCCCGAACCGAATCCTGGAAACCAGAACCAGAAAGCTCTGTATTATGGAAAAGCCATCTCCTATAGACACTATTATAATCAAATAATCCAATTTTTAAAAAGTGATTTCCTTTTTCTCCATAATAATAAAACAGTCGCTTGTACCAACTAAAATATAATTAATCCTTATTGGAAGCAAAACCAGCCTATTGGCTTTAATTAATGTTTACATGATTTTCTAGTAGACTTAGGGTATTATTATTACCAATTATTATTAATATTATTATTCATATTATTAGGGTATTATTATTAGTAGTATTAGGGTATATATACTGTATATATAAAGAGCTAAATTACGGAAAAAAATACCTGCCAAGGCCGGGGCCAGTATTACAAATTTACCGGCAATGTAGCTGCCGGTAAATTTGTAATACGATCAAAAGAAGCCCTCAGCCTGCCCCCAATCCCCTGCAACTTACCTTTTTTTTGGCTCTTCTAGCGTCCGCGGGTCTCCGTCGCATGGCCCCGACTTTTTTGACGTCACGCCCCGCCCATTTGAGGCCCCCCCCAGATGGCAACCCTATGTAAAGATATAGCATTCCTACTAACAAATGCATTTAGTTGTAATATTGGTGTGAAGGTGCATGTAATTTTGCCTGGTCATGTGCTTTCAGAAAGAGCCAGCACTTTAGGATGGAACTGCTTTCCTGACAGGTTGTTTTTTCTCTTACTCAATGCAACTGAAGGAGTCACAGTGGGACATGGATTTTTACTATTGAGTGCTGTTCTTATATCTACCAGGCAGCTGTTATCTTCCCATTGTTCTATTGTTAGGCTTCTGGGGGGGAACAGGGAGGGGGTGACATCACTCCAACTTGCAGTAAGGCTCTGGCCACACGGGCAGATTCAGGGAGATTTGCCGCCTGGAGACTAATATTCTCCCGATCTACCTTCCGCCATCTAAAATGAAAAGGAGCACTTCGTTTTCCGAAGTCGCCCGAAATTTCCTCGTGAGGCAATTACGGGTGTTTTCGAAAAACAAAGTGCTACCAGTGCCTGCCACCGGGTGATTTTCATTTTAGACGACGGAAGGCAGATCGGGGAGATAAGTCGCCTTGAAGAGGAGGAGATTTGTCGTCTGGTGACTAATCTTCCGGAATCTGCCCATGTGGCCAGACCCTAAAAGTGACTGAAGTTTATCAGAGCACAAGTCACATGACTGTAGGCATCTGGGAAACTGAGAATATGTCTAATCTCATGTCAGATTGAAAAATTAAACATAAAAAAATATGTTTGCTCTTTTGAACGTGCAGAAGTCTGCTGGAACAGCTATATTAACGGATAAATTTTTTTTTTAAAAAAAAACATGTTTTCCCATGACAGTAATCCTTTAAGTATTTGCATAACTAGATAATTCTACAAAAAAAAACATTTTTTTCTACGCTTAAAGATGGAGCTGTTTTTCATACAAGGCTACCCATTAGTGACATACCCTCCTAACACCTTAGATACACATTTACCTGCTGCTGTGCACTTGCTGGCATCTCCTATGGACATGGCACGAATTCTATATGGGGAGTAAGGGATGTCATCTCCTCCATATTTCACAGCAACATGGTAGCGCCCAGTCCTGTCTGGGATGTAAGATACAGAATAGGTGCCATCATTGTTGTCCTGAATATGTGCTTTCTTTGGCTTCCCTTCTTGATCCTACAGTCAAAAGATGTTAAAAATGTTTAAAAAAAATCTCATATACAGGCATTTAAAAAAAAAAAAAAACCTGGAAAATTCTACCCGCTGGCTATAAAAATAGGGTACAGCGACTTGCGTTTCTAACCACCTCAGAGGGATTGATTAATCAGTTTAAATAAACAGCCAGATCAAGTAACATGTTTCTGCACAATATTGTTTTAATACAAGTATCAATGAAAGAACATCTCGTTTGGAAAGCTCTTAATGAGCACGTTTGATTACACAAGGACATTTCTTGAGACCTTGCCCAGAGTTTCCCTTTCCCTCCGTTTTCTGGGAACATTCCCCACAAGATTTTTCTGCTTTTTTTTTTCTCGATTTCCTAAACAAATACTTCAATTTCTTATTTGTGATGATTTACACTCTGTAAATGGCTAAATTAATGTTTACATGATTTTCTAGTAGACTTAGGGTATTATTATTACCAATTATTATTAATATTATTATTAATTATTCATATTATTAGGGTATTATTATTAGAAGTATTAGGGTATATATATATATAAAGAGCTAAATTACGGAAAAAAAACATTATCTGGAAAATCCCAGGTCCTGAGCATTCTGGATAACAGGTCCCATACCTGTACTATATGGTACCCATACATGACAAATCAAAACCATGCTCAGAGAGAAAATGATATTTCTGCCTAAACAGGATAAAGAGGAGAAGTGTAAGGATAACAGGATAGTCAAATCCTTTCACTGTGAAGCACATTATCACATGCAGGAAGCCTGACAATCTGCCGAGCAGGCTTATTGGATACATTGCTTTGCATATAAAATGAAGCTGGAACTGGTAGTACCAGGAGACATGGGTTCCTAAAAACACATCTTAAAAACAAACATCATAGAAAGGAAAAAAACTTGTGCCTCTGCATTGTTATACTATGAGATATCTGGGTTGCTGTCAGATGAATTAAAAATAAATAAATCTGAGGTTCAAGGAGAACAGCAAGTTTACCTTCGTGGGATCTCTTCATCTGCATACTGGACAGCTACGGTATAGGGGCCCTCCAGCGTGGGCGTATAACTCACTGTGTGAGTCCCGTCTCCATTATCCACTATGTCTACTGGTTCCACCGTCCCTGTACAATAAACAAGCAAGATTTAAAACTCACCCTGAAATGACTGACGAGGAAAAGAGCTTAATAAAGCCCCAACTTGAACAAGTTGCAGCTTTTATTTCTATCCCCTTTACAGCTATTAAAGGAAAACTATACCCCTCAACCAATTTAGGTCTCTATAAAAAGATATTGCATATAACAGCTCATGTGTAAAACTCTGCTTCATGTAAATAAACCATTTTCACAATAATATACTTTTTAGTGGTATGTGCCATTGGGTAATCATAAATAGAAAATTGGCATTTTAAAAAACAAGGGCCGCCCCCTGGGATCGTATGATTCATGGTGCACACAGACAAACCATACATGTTAGGTCACATGAGCCAATTAACAGAGTTCTGTCTTTTACTTCCACACTTCTTCCTGTTACAGTTAGAGCTGCAGTATTTCTGGTCAGGTGATCTCTTTCTGTTACAGTTAGAGCTGCAGTATTTCTGGTCAGGTGATCTCTTTCTGTTACAGTTAGAGCTGCAGTATTTCTGGTCAGGTGATCTCTTCCTGTTACAGTTAGAGCTGGAGTATTTATGGTCAGGCGATCTATTCCTGTTACAGTTTGAGCTGCAGTATTTCTGGTCAGGTGATCTCTGAGGCAGCACACAGACCATTACAAAATGGTGGTTCAAGGCAAGAGATGTAAAAGGGCAATATCTACTTAAATATATATTCCAGTTAGATAAGATTCTTTAATATGACACTTAATTTGATATAAACAATCTCAAGTATTCATTTTGTGGATATAGCTGTCATTTAAAAAGGAAGCTCATCTTTAAAAAACACCTTTATAATGCTACAGACAAAGGCACAGTTTATTTGATTTCATTGCCTTCCTAAGTTCCTCTCTATTCAGTGACACATTGGGTATTGGAATAACATAATGCCTCTGAACTTAAAGGGCGAAGGTGCAGATACAGCACAAACTTGCATTTATTTCAATATCTATTGAACGACTTAAAAGTAATGTTAAATGAATAAAAAAAGGGGTTTTTTTTGTAGGTTATTGAAAAGTGAACTTCCCCTTTAATCTTTTAGCCCCTTGAAACAAGACAATAAAACCATTGTTTGTCCAAAAAACAAACTTGTAGTTTAAGAACTACACAATCCTCAGCAGGCACAGGGGGAAGTCAGGGTCTCCAGCTGAAGTTTAACTGGAGAGTGTTCAATCCTCTGGACCTGCTTTGATCAGTTGCGAATGCATCTACATAAAGAATTTCTGTGCTCCAGGAAACAATTAAAAGCGATTACTGGGGAGATGCGTGCAACTGAAACAGTTACTTGAAAAGCGTTCATCTGCTGTTGGACTACAACTCCCAGCATTCTTCAACAGCATAGGCTGAGCGTTCTAGAGCACATTGGGTTGAAAGGACAATACCAAGAAGGCAGAACTGTGAGCTAGGGGTTATTATCCAATTGTTAGTCAATATTAAAGGATAAGGAAAGGCTAAAAGTAAGTAAGCTTTATCAGAAAGGTCTATATAAATACTAAGTAATGCTGCTCTGAGTCCTCTGTCAAAAGAAACAGCACATTTCTTTCCTTCTATTGTGTACTCATGGGCTTCTGTATCAGACTTACTGTTTTCAGCTTAAACCTCCAGGGTAGAGTCCTGCAGCGGGTCGGGTACTGTTACCCGCAAGAACCTGCGGCACCCTGCGGGTTGCGGATAGAAGTTCCGAGTGCGGGCATAGACGCGGTTCTGCGGGTCGGGCCGCGTGTCATGTCAATAGTGATATTTACTCCTTTTTACTGGTCACGGCTACTTCAGATGACGTCACTTCCAGTTTGCGACAGCACTTCATGTTTTACTCCTTTTTTTCCCGATTACGGCTAGTTTCGATGATGTCACTTCCGACTTCCTGATTCTTGATGGTCAGCGGGTCGCGGGTCTGGGTTGCGGATAAGGTACTTGCGGGTCCAAGCGGGTAAGAATGCGGGTTGCGTGTCCGGGTTGCGGATTGCAGGTTGCGGGTACGAGTCCCAAAAAATGGACCCACGCAGGACTCTGCTCCAGGGCACAGCCTTGAGCATGCTCAGTTTGCTCCTCTCTCCCTCCCTCCTCCCCTCCCTGCTGTAATCTGAGCCCAGAGCTATAAGTGAGCAGGGAGAGACTCAGGCAGGAAGTGATGTCACACCAAGCCAATATGGCAGTTGCTATCCTAAACAAACAGAGAACACTTCAAGAGCTGTTTATTCAGGTATGGTAAAGCATTCTGCAGAAAAAATAGCTATAGCTCGCACTGTTGTGGCTAATCTATTGGCAAACTGCTTCAGTAGCTTTCCTTCTCCTTTAACATAAGTGAAGTTCTCAGCATGATCTATTTATTTGGCAAAGGGGCCAGTAGCCTTTCCAGCAGCACATTATGTGGCTCTTACAATCACAGAGAGTTTGATTGGATGGGAAGGAGCAGCTCACAAACCACAGAATAATGATTTAATGTCAGAAGCAGCAGGCTATCCAGGTTATCTGAGGTAACACGCTTATCTGCATCCTATTAGTAAAGTAATGCGATATTGAAAGATAAACAGCACAGATTGATTGCTCATGTGCAGCACCGGAGTGTAAGGGTCTGGCCACACGAGCAGCTTCGGGGAGATTAGTTGCCCCAGTGACAAATCTCCCCGAACTGCCTTCCCCTGCCCTCCGCTGGCTGAAGTTAAAATCGCCTGGGGGAAGTCACACGCAGTGCTTCGTTTTCAGAAGTCGCCCAACGTTGCCTCACGAGGAAACTTTGGGTGACTTCGGAAATCGAAATGCCGCAAGTGCATTGCCGCAGGAGATTTTCATTTTAGCCGGCGGAGGGCAGGGGGAAGGCAGTTCAGGGACATTGTCGCCCCGAAGAAGAGGAGATCTGTCGCTGTGGCGACTGATCTCCCCGAATCTCTTGTGTAGCCAGACCCTTAGAGGTATTATATGGCTTGTCTCCGCTTAGGCTCATTGTAGCGGTCTCTGGAGTTGTCCCTGCGAACAAATAACAATTGCATCTCCCCATGTGTTTTTTACAACAGCCTTTCAACAGGGAGGAATGAGCAGCTTCTTCTTCTGCTAAACATAAACAACATGTTTTTCCTTAAATTTCCATATACTGTGGGCCAGTTATGGGGGCCCCTGATTATTATACAACAATGATGGACCTATTTTTCTTTGTGTAAATCACTGCTATTTATTTTTGTTATGGAAAGAAGCTTAGAATTTCTGGATGGAGTTTCCCTAGCAGTGCGTCTTTAAAGGGATTCTGTCCATGATTTTTATGAGTTTTTATTTCTAAATGACACGGTTTACAATGCAAATAATTCATTCTACAATTCTGCAAGTGTATTTTTTCTTATTTGTAATATCCAAGTTGCCTGGTCATGTGCTTTCAGAAAGAGCCAGCACTTTAGGATGGAACTGCTTTCTGGCAGGCTGTTGTTTCTCCTACTCAATGTAACTGAGTGTGTCTCAGTGGGACCTGGATTTTACTATTGAGTGCTGTTCATAGATCTACCAGGCAGCTGTTATCTTGTGTTAGGGAGCTGCTATCTGGTTCCCTTCCCACTGTTCTGTTGTTAGGCTGCTGGGGGGAAAGGGAGGGGGGTGATATCACTCAAATTTCAGTCACTCTTTACTTCTGTACTGCAAGTTGATCAGAGCACAAGTCACATGACCAAGGGCAGCTGGGAAACTGACAATATGTCTAGCCCCATGTCAGATTTCAAAATTAAATATTAAAAAATCTGTTTGCTCTTATGAGAAACAGATTTCAGTGTAGAAGTCTGGAGCAGCACTGTTGCATTTTGAAAAAAATTGTTTTCTCACAACAGTATCCCTTTAAGAAACCCTTGACATAACTATATGCATTTATAAATCTCCTATGCCTTTTATTCAGGTAAAACTGGCCCAGAGTCAGCCCATGGTTAGAGCATCGTCTTGTTATTCAGAAGATGTCGGATACACTACAGTACATTGTAGGGATCCACCAAATCCAGGATTCAGTTTAGGATTCAGCCAGTATTCTGCATTGTTTAGCAGGATTCAGATGAATCCAAGAGCCTGGCCAAACCAAATCCAAAAAATCATGTGACTTTTCATTATACAACAAGAACGTAAAAAGAAGATTTAGCCTCTCACTAGGCGCTCTTTTCCCTTTCCTTTCCCTAATTTGCATGTGTAAATCTTTGAGAAACGGATTTCAGAGCAGAATTCTGCTGGAGCAGCACTATTAACTGATGTGTTTTGAAAAAAAAACAAAAACATTTTTCTTTCTTGCATAGATTGGGCCCTACGATTCCAAATCCGGCGCTTCCCAAATGGAAAAATTATCAGCAGAGAAGCCCCAACTATGTGAAAAATGTCCCTTACAACACGGGCCTAGCGTTTCATATGGAAAAGTGCTATTTCTCATGTCCAGGTAGAAAGCAAAGGCAAAGCTAGAACTCCCCAGTACAAGCACGCAATGCACATAAACTGTCAATCAGATTTAGTTTTCAGCACTCGGCAGGAGTCCTGTTCTGAAATCCCAGAGTGCCATAGCAGCTTTACAAAACAAAAGGGCTACTGTCTGAATCTGTTTTGCAGTAGCCACGCCATTGTATATGTCAGCTCACTCAATTGCATTGGACAGCCTGCTGCCTGGAAGGTGCATTCCCACGACATGGTTAAAAAGCCTGTGCCCAGTCATGTAAAAACAATATCAGTGCCTGGGGTTCTGAGCAGAAAATGTATTTGTACTTGGGGGGAAAGAATTTGTTGCTCTGATTTACCAATTTTATATCAGGCTGGAGGGGGTATCAAGAGATTAGACGGGCAACATTTTGCAGCATAAAGATTAAAGTGTCATGCGTTTTCTCTTAAACACAGGGCTGCTTATTTGCTTATTGTATGCAAGAACATTCCATTGGAATATTTGTGGGAGGTATCTATCTATCTATCTATATAAAACAAACAAGGGAAAGTTGTGCTCACCACTATTTTTTAAAACCATTAGGCGGGGGTGCAATGAGGGTGTGACCACAAAATACATATAGACAAATACAAGATTCCTCTGCACTCAACCCATTATCAATATATTTAAGACAGAGACATTTTGTGCTACTGCTACTGAAAAATGCCAAGTTTGGGAGTTTTACTTTGAAAGCAGCAAGTAAGTTGCAGGTAAAACTTAGTCCCTTTGTAAAATGTATAATGAAGCAACAGAATTCTTAATGAATCAGATAAAATTAAGCGTAGGACTGGCCAGTTATGGGATGACTATGACGTAGTTGTTCAGCTTAAATATATTGTAATATATGGACAAACAATCCCTGTTTTGTTTAAAGGGTAAGGCATTTTTCAGTAGCAGTAGCACAAAATGTCTCTGTCTTATATATATTGATAATGGGTTGAGTGCAGAGGACTCTTGTATTTGTCTATATGTATTTTGTGGTCACACCCTCATTGCACCCCCGCCTAATGGTTTCAAAAATTAGTGGTGAGCACAAGTTTCCCTTGTTTGTTATAGTTATACTATGTTCACTTTTAGTATGTTATACTATGACTAATTCTAAGCAACTTTTCAAATGGTCTTTATTGTTTTATAGTTTTTGAATTATTCGCCTTCTTCTTCTGACACTTTTCAGCTTTCATATGGGGGTCACTGAACTCATCTAAAAAACAAATGCTCTGTAAGGCTACAAATGTATTGTTATTGCTACTTTTTATTACTGATCCTTCTATTCAGGCCTCTCCTATTCATATTCCAGTCTCTTATTTAAATCTAATTTGGTCCCTAGCAACCAGACTGCTGAGGGATGCACTGAATCCACTATTTTGGATTCGGCTGAACCCCCGAATCCTTCGCGAAAGATTCAGCCTAATACCAACCCAAAGCTGAGTCCTAATTTGCATATGTAAATTAGGGTTGGGAAGGGGAAAACATTTTTCCCTTGTATTGTGACAAAAAGTCACGCAATTTATCTCCCCGTCCCTAATTTGCATATGCAAATTAGGATTCGGAATAGGTTCGGCAGGGCAGAAGGATTAGGGCTAATCCGAATCCTGCTGAAAAAGGACACATTCTGGCCGAATCCCGAACCGAATCCTGGATTCGGTGCATCCCTACTAAAAAGCTAAATAACTCAAAAGTAGGAATGCACCAAATACACTATTTTGGATTCGGCTGAACCCCCGAATCCTTCGTGAAAGATCTGGCCGAATACCAAACCCTAATTTGCATATGCAAATAATGTGAGGTTATTTAAGAAAAAATTTGAACGTCCCTCCGAAAAAACCTCGAATTTCAAGAAGGCTATTAACATCTTCAAATGGCTCAACGGACCTCTGCCATTGACTTGTACATGAACTCAGCAGAGTTTAGGAGGTGAATATTCGAATTAGGACTGTTTCCATGGTCGAGGTTTGATAAATCTCACATTTGAATTTACATTCGAACAGGGTCGGACTGGGGGGCCCACCAGGACTGCTGTCCAGGGCCCCCCTATTGTGACGCGCCTCTCAGTGGGCATGCACTGTAGAGGGGGTCTGGGGTAGAGGGGGTCTGGCCCGGCAGGGGCCCATGAGGGTCGGGGCTCACTGGGTTTTTTCCTCGTGTCCCGCCAGGCCAGTCTGACCCTGCATTTGAATAGGGGGATTAACATTTGAATGTGTGAATTTTGACACCAATAAAAATTTGAAAATTATAATTTACTATTCGACCCTTAATAAATCTGCCTTTAAAGGAGACGTCAACCCTTTAAAACCTGTACCCCACCCCACAGAGGCCCCCTCCCCCCAGCCTAACTGCCCCATTCTTTATACTTACCCCTCAGTGCAGATTCTGGCATCGGAGTTCCACACAGCCATCTTCTGTGTCTTCTGGCGCTTCGGCAATTTTCGTGAGTTTCGGCACAGTCGCAGTTGTCGCGAACCAGCAAAATGCACCAACTGTGCATGCGCCAACATGCCGATCTCCCACTCAGCTTGCTGAAGACCCGGAAGATGGCTGCGTGGAACTCCTATTCCAGAATCTGCACGAGGGTTATTTATAAAGTATAGGGCATTTCCCCGGGGGGGGGGAGTTAGGCTGGGGGGGGAGTCTCCATGGTGTGGGGGGGTACGGGTTTTTTTCTTAAATGGTTGACTTCTCCTTTAAATGTAATTTAGACTACACCGTTAAAACATGCTAACAGCACTGTAGAGCTGTGATATGTCCATATAGTCTGCCCCATGTAAGATAACCTAAATGTAATGACAAAAGCCCTTTTCCTCTGAATGATCCCTGTGTGATTTATGAATGTATTGCTCTACTTATGCTTTAAGTGAGGCTACAGTGGAAATATTGCTGCATTGTGACCTCACATGAACCTATATTTGTATCTGATCACAGGATTTTCCCTGGACGTACGAACAGATGAAAAGAATAACAAGACTCATAAGGGATCTGCTTGATGTTTTCCTGACTGACATTATACAGGACACCAGGGATACTTCCGACAATATCCCACTCCCCCTCCCACATTCCCCCCTGTAGTGTGGCCTTCGGAGGGATATTTATAAAAAAAAAAAGCATGGCTTCCATCTGTTGGAAACTAGAACTCCCAGCTCCCCCAGCCAGCCTTAGTTCACAACAACTAAAGGGAGGAAGGCCAAAGGAATGAGGCATAGGAAAGAAATGGCAAACCTTTAAATGCTATTGTTTTTTTATTTTCTTTTTGTCATTGTCTAATGGAAATATTAAATTTGACCTGTAGATAAACTAGGGATGCACCGAATCCACTATTTTGGATTCGGCCGAACCCCCGAATCCTTTTCGAAAAATTTGGCGGAATAACAAACCCAAATCCTAATTTGCATATGAAAATTAGGGGTGGGAAGGTGAAATTTTTTTTTACTTCCTTGTTTTGTGACAAAAAGTTACACAATTTCCCTCCACGACCCTAATTTGCATATGCAAATTAGGATTCGGTTCGGCCGGGGAGAAGGATTTGGCCGAATCCTGGCGAATCCCAGATTCGGTGCATCCCTAAAATAAACTCTGAAATTGAGTTGTATTTACTATGAGCCACCCAACTTGGCTTTTTTTGTGTGGAATTTGTGAAATGAAATAGCTAGAGCAGTTTGTACATTATTCATACAAAGACAAATCTACTTCTTTGGTGTCACACTTTGGCCAGATCAGCAGTTAAACTCTGATAATGATGGCAAACTGACCCCCCCCATAGGATTGGTAACTAAACAAATCTGCAACATACCCTAATAGATGAAAGTTACCAAGAGAATCGGATTTTTTAGTCTAGAATACACGGTTTGCCCTTATTTATCAATAAAAAAAACTTGAAAAAAAATCGGATCAGGAAAAAACGCAGCCTTTTTGGATTGTCGGGGTTTGACACTGGTTTTTCCTCCGAAACTAAAATTTTTAGTTGTTTTCGGGCTTCAAACGGGAAAAATTTGGGGTTGAGTTTGAGTTTTTGAGGAAAAAAAAGCGTCAACCCCTGAAAACTCTGAACATTTCTTGAGGTTAAGGGGACATCTGCCATTGACTTTTACATGAATTCGGCAGGTTTTTAGATGGCGTATTTTTGGATTCGGACTTGAAACAGCTCATTGCATAATAAATCCGCCCTGACGCCACAAAAAAATTGCACATTAATAAATATCCACCTGAGAGTTGCAGGTTAACAAGATACAGAAGGTGAAAGGCTCAACATTTATGTTCTGGAAAATGATTATCTTAATTTGGTGTATTGACAGGTCAAAATCTCTTTTAGACCCAGTTTGGAGACATGACAAAGCCCAGACACACACACACAGTTATGATTGGCTCAGAAAGAACATGGATGTATTAACTGGTGTTGTCTCTCAGGGTTGCTTACCTCTTGGTCCCGTCACCTGCACTGCCAGGGGAGCAATTCCAGCTTTGCTGCTATTCACAGTAAACTGCTGGGGGATATTTGCTCGTACTGCTGTGCCCAGCCCAGGCCCAGATGTCTTGACCTTGCCGGGATCCACAACATCTTTCACTGGTACTCTGAATGGACTGCCTGCAAAGTATATACAGAGAAAAATGTAAGTCTGCAGGAGCAAAGGCTCATAGTAGGACAACATTCAGCTTTCTAGAACACAAGTGTTTCCTCCAACAAATACTTCAATGGTGGAGGGGAGGATAGGTCCATTAAGAGAGCATGATGGGAAGTGTCCTGTGAGGTAACCAGGAAATACTTACAGCAAATGAGAGAGTGAGGGGGAGTATCCTGTGAGGTAACCAGGAAGTACTTACAGCAAATGAGAGAGTGAGGGGGGAGTGTCCTGTGAGGTAACCGGGAAGCACTTACAGCAAATGAGAGAGTGAGGGGGAGTGTCCCATGTGGTAACCAGGAAGCATTTACAGCAAATGAGAGTGAAGGGGGAGTGTCCTGTGAGGTAACCAGGAAGTACTTACAGCAAATGAGAGAGTGAGGGGGGAGTGTCCTGTGAGGTAACAGGGAAGCACTTACAGCAAATGAGAGAGTGAGGGGGAGTGTCCTGTGAGGTAACCAGGAAGTACTTACAGCAAATGAGAGCATGAGGGGGAGTGTCCTGTGAGGTAACCAGGAAGTACTTACAGCAAATGAGAGAGTGAGGGAGAGTGTCCTGTGAGGTAACCAGGAAGTACTTACAGCAAACGAGAGTGAGGGGGAGTGTCCTGTGAGGTAACCGGGAAGTACTTACAGCAAATGAGAGAGTGAGGGGGGAGTGTCCTGTGAGGTAACTGGGAAGCACTTTCAGCAAATGAGAGAGTGAGGGGGAGTGTCCTGTGAGGTAACCTGGAAGCACTTTCAGTAAATGAGAGAGTGAGGGAGAGTGTCCCGTGAGGTAACCTGGAAGCACTTTCAGCAAATGAGAGTGAGGTGGAGTGTCCTGTGAGTAGGGTTGCCACCTTTTATAAAAAAATTTAACGGCTGCTGGGGGGCGGGGCCTCAACGGGGCAGGACGTGATGTCAAAAGGGGCGGGACGTGACATCAAAAGGGGCAGGGCCACAGACACCATGGACGTAGAAGAGGCAAAAGAAAAGGTAAGTTGCAGGGGATTGGGGGCAGGCCGAGGGCTCCTTTTAATCGTATTACAACTTTACCGGCAGCTACATTGCCGGTAAATTTGTAATAACGGCCCCGGCCTTGGCAGGTATTTTACCGGCTAGGCCGGTAAAATACCGGGCGGGTGGCAACCCTACACGTGAGGTAACCTGGAAGCACTTTCAGCAAATGAGAGAGTGAGGGGGAGTGTCCCGTGAGGTAACCAGGAAGTACTTACAGCAAATGAGAGAGTGAGGGGGAGTGTCCTGTGAGGTAACCAGGAAGTACTTTCAGCAAATGAGAGAGTGAGGGGGAGTGTCCCGTGAGGTAACCAGGAAGCATTTACAGCAAATGAGAGAGTGAAGGGGGAGTGTCCTGTGAGGTAACCAGGAAGTACTTACAGCAAATGAGAGAGTGAAGGGGGAGTGTCCTGTGAGGTAACCAGGAAGTACTTACAGCAAATGAGAGAGTGAGGGGGAGTGTCCTGTGAGGTAACCAGGAAGTACTTACAGCAAATGAAAGAGTGAGGAGGAGTGTCCTGTGAGGTAACCAGGAAGTACTTACAGCAAATGAGAGTGAGGGGGGGAGTGTCCTGGTAGGTAACCAGGAAGCATTTACAGCAAATGAGAGAGTGAATGGGGAGTGTCCTGTGAGGTAACCAGGAAGTACTTACAGCAAATGAGAGAGTGAGGGGGAGTGTCCCGTGAGATAACCTGGAAGCACTTTCAGCAATGAGAGAGTGAGGGGGAGTGTCCTGTGAGGTAACCAGGAAACACTTATAGCTAATGAGAGAGTGAGGGGGGAGTGTCCTGTGAGGTAACCGGGAAACACTTACAGCTAATGAGAGTGAGGGGGAGTGTCCGACGCAACACAACTGTCGGATGCAAATGCTGCGTCTGCATTCGACAGTAGTGTCGCGTCGGAACAACACTGCCACTTCATCCTTCATTCTATCTCTTACCTTAGTTCCGTCACATGTATTATTTTGCAGCGCGTCGGATTGCGCCGAAAACGTCTGTGCAGTCCTACCCTAAGCCAAATCTCAAAATAGTGGATTCCATGCATCTCATCTGCCCCTAATGTAAAAATCTAAATCTACCGGATGCCCAGAATGCTGGCTTGGGTTAAATACACATACATTTCATTATTTTTAGATCCAAGCTATTTTTGCAGGCTGTTCTCCAGAATCCCAACAAAATACCTAGAATCCCTTTAACTAAACACAGGTTTAAAATGACACCTTTTCCTCCATTGTAAAAATAATAAGAAATAACAATTACTGGAATAACCAATAGAGTTTCCCTAATACCTGGAATATGCTCTCCATTATATGTTATATTCACATCATAGTCCCCTGGAACATATGGAGTGTATTCCACACTGCAGCTGCCATCTTTGTTGTCTTTACAAGACATTTTGGATTCCGAGGGTCCTTCAACTGTAATTCCCAGACCACCAATCCCAGCCCCCCTGCAAAAAAAATATTATTTGCACAATTACAAGTCAAAATATTTTGTGCCCCTGTATTGTATAGTGCTCCACTTAACCACAATCCCATTCTCCTCCCTGCTGCCTTTATCTGGTATACCCATTACTGTTTATAACACAAAAGCTCCTCATTGTTCATTGCCTGTATTATATCTGAGCAGAAAAGTACAGAAACAGAAATTAAAAAGTCCCCACATTTTATTATGTTGGAAGGGCAATTACAATGTTATGTTCAATGCATGACTGCTTAGTGAAATTAAAAATATATCTGGTCAAGTTTAAAATATGTTCTATTTGTGCGCCCTGCAATCAAAGGGAAGATCAAAGACAATCTTGTACAATATACAGTGAGAAATGGGAACCAAAGCTTTACGCATGAATTCTTAGTGTATATAAATATCAATCTTGTAACCAACATCAGTCTATAATTAGTGTTTATCTGCTTTTGATTTCCTGTAACTAGGCAATTTTCTGTATATATATATATATATATATATATATATATATATATATATATATATATATATATATATATATATATATATACACATATGGGTGGAAGGTGCTGTATAATTTGCCTTATTTATTATGTTGCTTATACAGTGCCAACACATTAACACACACATATTTTACACACACATCAGTCCCTGCCCCAGTAGAGCTTACAATCTAAGGAACCTACCATATTTACACACAGTAGGGTCAATTTTATTATGGGCCAATTAACGTGTCTGGATGTTCTTGGCGTATGGAAGGAAAATGGAGTTCCCAGAGTGGTTTCAAGTTTTCTAAGGGGATAATTTTGCCAAGGAGCAATGGCACTAGCGTTACTAGTGAATCTAATGCTGAACTATACTGTATAAGCAAAACCCTTACAAACAATTCCAGTTAGACCGCACTTACTGAAAAGGCCAGTGTATCATCGGGTGCACGTCATGTGGCCTGTTCATCAAGGCTCCATTGTTGCATTAATTCTCTCCCAGTAGACAGCACTCCAGTTTCAATAAAACTGTCTTTATTGTGTATGGGACAGCAGCATAAAATTACAATGTTTCGAGTGGCACTCCACTCTTTGTCATGCTTGACAAAGAGTGGAGTGCCACTCGAAACGTTGTAATTTTATGCTGCTGTCCCATACACAATAAAGACGGTTTTATTGAAACTGGAGTGCTGTCTACTGGGAGAGAATTAAGCAAAACCCTTAGACCATTTTACTTTCTACCTCTCAAAATCATCCTGTGCAACAAAATAACTCCCTGCTGGCCTTAGAACGCAGATTCTATTCTATTAGTATCATAGTATATTATTTAATTCATGTACAAGTCAATAAAAACAACAAAGTGCATCGGTAGGAATGGAACTAGGCTGGGGTGTCCTCTACTAACCTTGTAATGACTGAGAACAAGTTTGGCTTGCTTGTCACAGCTTCTGTGAGTCCAGCACCTTGGGCTTTCACACGGTCAGGGTAGCACCCCTCTGTCACTCCTACTTTGAATGGGCTGTTGGGGACGGCTTCATCATCATAGGTCACCTTAATTGTATGAACACCTGAAACATCAAACATAGAGTATGGGTTAAACTTGGCGTGGAACTTCCAACTGCTTTTGATCTGCAACTCACAAAACAGTGATTGGATGTGTGGTAGAAAGTCATGTCGTTCTCTCAATGGTTACAATTTGATAGCTGTAGGTTTATTTTAATCAGAATAAAAATAAAGTTCTGGGAATATTTTAAATGTTAAAAAAATATTTAAAATAATTAGAATAAAGTGATTAAGGACAGTGTTGGACTGGCCCACCGGGATACCAGGAAAACTCCTGGTGGGCCCAGGTGTCAGGAGGCCCTTCTGCTGCTAAAGATTTGGCCTATTTCATGGCCATTTCCTATTTCTAGGAGAACAAAGATGCTAAATACAGTAGATGGAATAATAGATTATAGTATGTAAAGAAAAGAGACTAGGAGAATAGAGGTTGAGTGAGGAGAGGAAGAATAATAATAGTACTCAGAGTGGGCCCCTGGTCTATGGTTCTTTGGTGGGCCCCTGGTCTAAGGTTTTTGGGTGGGCCCCTCGTGTCCTAGTCCGACAATGATTAAGGATCATGATAAAGACAAATAGCACAAGAACATGCCTGGAGCTCTGTTGGCTTACTCCCACAGTCAAGCAGGTGTTTTACTTTGTTGCCTGGATATACTGCACAGTAGGAACCAGAGTTTAATTTAGATCCAGCCCTAGGCATTGGCCCACAGCATGTCCTGTCCACTCTCCAACCAGCACAGTCTTTGCTGATTGAGCAATGAGCGACCCTCAAAGTCCCTATGACCCTTTGTTTTTGAAAACCTTAGCAAGGCAGCTCCCCTGCTAAATTTAAACGTGCAAATGAGCAAGAGCTCTGTGCACACAGAAAGCCATATGCCCGATAGTGGATTGCATGTTTAACAGTAGATCATGCAGTGTAAACAAGGAAATGATTACATTTTAAGATCGATAGACAGATTAAAAATAGAGAAGTTAGATGGATTAAAGAAGAAAAAAGTATGTGGTTTCAACAGTAAATAAAATAAACGCCAGGGCACCCCCATCCTTATTCATTTTAATTGCTCCAAGAAGTGAGCATTATAGTAGTCAGACGATGGCAGCCCCTCGGTAAGGTTTCTTGGTTACTGACACAGGCCTGAGTTACAGCTGTATTTTAATTGGCTCGCAAGGCTCGAATGAATTACGATGCGAGCGTGAGGTCATAGTGTGTGTGGGGGGGGAAACTGCATTACCGGCCTTTTAAAATCCAGACTTCTTGGAGTTCTGTATTAAAAGGGTCCATAAGTCAGTGTGTTCTACAATGTTGTATACACAAGTGATATGTCACTCTTACACTTGTGGTTATTTATTAAGCTCCAAATACCCGAAATCCAAAAAATTCGGATTTTCAGACCTTAAAAAAAAACAACTTAATTTTTCAGAATTTATTTAAGTACGATGGTATGAAAACTCAGAATCCAAAAACCCGGCATCTCGGGGTCCTGTATTAGTCAATAGGAAAGGTCCCAGTGTCTGCGCTGCTGTCAATACAGATATCTGATGATTTTGGGCCAAAAAGTATTTTTTGCAAAAAAGTCCTAAAAAGTTTTCGCCCAAACTTTTTTTTTTGAATGATAAATAAGGTCCATTCGGGAATTCGGAGGTGCTCTGATTTTTATCTTAGAATTACTGAGATAAATTTGGAGCTTGATAAATAACCCTCTTAATGTATAATGTTGAAAT
This sequence comes from Xenopus laevis, assembly GCF_017654675.1. Lineage (NCBI taxonomy): Eukaryota > Metazoa > Chordata > Amphibia > Anura > Pipidae > Xenopus > Xenopus laevis. The sequence goes on along the minus strand of NC_054378.1, from coordinate 128,055,426 downwards.
TTTATAACAATCCCTCTAATTTACACATCACAAGGGCCAGAGCGTACTGAATATATAATGCTGGACAGTCTATATAACTGTAGCTTTGAGTTTCTCCAGCTGATTCAGTCTAAGGGCAATGTCATTTCCGGGAGATACCGGTTCAAAAATGTAATTAAATTGATTATTGGGAACTAGAAAAGTTATGACAAAGCTGTGCCTCCTTGGCTTAACACTGGGGAGGAGAGCAGCCTACAAAAATAATTTATGCTCCGCCTATCAAGAGCATCCAAAAAGCAGGAAACATAAAAACCAAACTCCACCTCTTTTCCTTAAAGGGGATCTGTCACCCTAAAAAATAATTTCAAATCCTGTTTTATGATGTTATTCAAGCAAAATAAACTTCACTTATACCATATACATGATTTCAATTTTATTTCTTTTAGTCTTGTAAATCACAATCACATCAAGCAGGCAGCAGCCATTTTGTTTACACTGTTAGTAAGGCAAGCTAAAATCTTGCCAAATCATGTTGATACACCATAATGGAGCACCTGATGCCCATGCACTGGCTACAAAATTAATGGGGGGAATGTAAGGAGGGCAGTGACATGTACGAACTGCAGAATGGAAAGTGAAAGTAATTGCCTGCCCCGCCTCTATGACTAAGGCTTAAAAGAGGGACAGGCAATATATGATTGACAGCTGAAGGTTTTAAATTAGTTTATAACCAGTATAGCTGCTTTAATAAAAAAAATAATTTGGTTGATTAATTTAAAAGGACTTTTATTATACATACAGTATTTTCATGAGTGGATGACAGGTCCCTTTTAATACTGATAGGAGAACAGCCAAGACGCAGGAAGTATGGAAAGGAACAAGCCCCACCTACAAGCCCCCTACCTTAATGCTGGCAGGAGAGCAGCCTATAGAGTATATTTAAGTCATGCACTTAACTATAAATTCAGTTTCCGAGGGGGATATTTATTTTGGGTAAAATTCACACTGGGTCAGGTTCAGAAACAATGTGCCCCATCCTATAACAAAAAATGTGAACTAAAGGGAAATATATTTTTTTATACAATTGCTGCAAATGTAATGCTTCCTTGAACATATTATTATTATTATTATTATTATTAGCCCTGTGAAATGAATGTGCTTATATTAGGGATGCACCGAATCCAGGATTCGGTTCGGGATTCGGCCTTTTTCAGCAGGATTCCGCCGAATCCTTCTGCCCTGCCGAACCAAATCCGAATTTGCATATGCAAATTAAGGGCGGGGAGGGGAATTGCATGACTTTTTGTCACAAAACAAGGAAGTAAAAAATGTTTTCCCCTTCCCACCCCTAATTTGCATATGCTGAATCTCTCGCAAAGGAGTGGATTCGGTGCATCCCTAGCTTATATATCACATGAATTACATACATGTAACATACAGAATTACATAAATAACAACCGATACAAAAGGTGAGGAAGACCCTGTGCCAAAAGGCTTACAATCTAAAGGGAAAGGGAATGAGACACAAGGTGTGGTAGTGGGCAACAATCGAAATAAATCAAAAATAAGCAGGTGAGAGATATAGCATAAGGTATTACATATGGTAGCTAAACAGAGTGAGGCTAGGCTTCTCTAAATAACTGTGTTTTTAAGAGATCTTTTGAAAGCAGAAAGTTTGGGAGAGAGTCGGACCAACTGTGGGAGAGAGTTCCAGAGGAGGAGTGCAGCCCTTGCAAAGTCTTGAATGTGAGCGTGTGAGGAGGTAATGAGAGAAGAGTTGAGGAGCAGGTCAGTAGAGGAGCATAGTGAACAGATCTACAGATGAGTTCAGAGATGTAGGGAGGGACAGAGTTAAGAAGTGCTTTGAATGTCAGGGATATATCCAAAAAGATTTAAAGAAATATTCCTATGCCTAGTAAATATCTGTATTATACTGGCTTTAAAATGAGTTTGCTTGAATGGCATCCACACAGCATGAAGAAATATAACCAGTGTATCAGATGTATATCTTTCCTTCAATACGTTACCTTTTTCAAAGGGAGTGTACTCCACAAAGTAAGTTCCATCTCCATTATCTCTTAGAACATAATCGGTGGACGCACCGGACGGATTAGTGATTTTGGTTTCGACGTGATCGCCTCCAGTTTTGGCTAGTGATTTGGCATCCACGGTAAAGTCTGTTGTAGCTTCTCTAAAAACCCCTGCGATGGAAGAAAATGGCAATCACCCAGCAAAACACACAATCAAAATGAATGTATCCCGAAATTAATTTTATTGCGCCACCATGACAATCCATAGACAGGAACTGCACATTCTGCTTTTGAGTAAAACATTCCATCTGCCCTTGAAGGTGCGGTTCACCTTTGTGTTCACCGTTGTATGTTATACTATTACTAATTCTAAGCAACTATTCAATTGGTCTTTATTTTTTCATTTTTATTAGTTTTTGAATAATTTGCCTTCTTCTTCTGACCCTTTCCAGCTTTCAAATGGGGATCACTGACCCCATCTAAAACACAAATGCTCTGTAAGGCTACAAATGTATTTTTGTTGCTACTTTTTATTATTCAACTTTCTTTCTCTACATCATACTTAAAGGTGAACAACCTATTTTAATAACCTGGAAAAGCCAGCAAATGCCAGCTTTGTACAGAATGATAAGAATTCTGGAGTCCCCAGTAGTGATGTGTGGTTTGGGATTTCCCCGACCAGCACCCGACCCTAACCCGCCCTCCCTTAGCCCGCCTGCATCCGCACTTCCGGGTTGCTTTTATAGACCCGCCCACCCCATCACAAAAGAGGCGAGCAGGTGCATCGTCTATAAAAGACAAATCTGGATGGCATTTGAGCTCATCCCGCACCTGCGAAGAAGCATGAGAGGTCGGCCCAAACCCGCCAGACCTGCGGCTATTGGACCAGCCCGCACATCACTAGTCGCCAGTGTCTACTCTGTTACGGCTGATCAGAGTTGGTGGGTCCCCGCCAGCAAAAAGCAAGCTGCATCTATCTGATTTGTTTCAAGCTCTGGGTACTGATAAAGTTATGGAGGAATTATCAATTATGTGCCCAGCACCTTCCTCCTCTGTTTTCTGTATGTTCCAAGGGATCAAGATCATACTAATTGGAACTAAGTGGGAGTTTAACACTGCAATCTCCCATTCAGCGGTCTAAAGGTGGCCATAGATGCACCAATAATATCGTATGAAACAAACTTTTGTGCGATTTTCGGAGCGTGTATGGTGGCAGATGAGCCGACCGATATCGGCAGAAGACTTGGGCTGGCCGGAAAATTTTGATTGGGCACCCAAACATCGCCCATTGTTAGTGCTGAATCATCAGATACAGGCAGAATTCTATTGTTTCTATCTGTATATCTGACGATTCAGCTCCACACGTGTGTATTGAAAAGAACAATTTTTCCTGTAAAGAGCGTAATTGTTACGTCTATGGCCTTATGTGTCATAGAATTTATGAAAAAGTTCACCTTAACAGCTAACCCTATCAGGGTTATCAAATTTGCTTACCTTTTTCTTCAATTCCTGGTCTGAACACTTTAATATTACTGGTATCCACAGCTGGATCAACTTTAACTCGGGCAGGGAACTTTGACACTTGTTCTCCACCGTATTTCAATGCCAGTGTATACATGCCAGCAAAAAGTGGCACGTAGGTGACTGTGTATGTCCCGTCTTTGTTATCCTGTACATTAACCTCCGCTTGTGACCCAGAATCAGAGACAGACTCAACTGCCAGGTCACCTGGTCCTGCTTGGGAACAGTCCACATGAATCAAGCCAGTTTCTCCTACTTTGCCATGCTCGAGGCCTGGACCCGTGGCGATTACTTTGGAAGGATCAAAGGGCATTTCAACATTTGCTTGAAAAGGTTACCCCGGAATGTGGGTTTCCTCAAACAGGATGTTAACAAAATATTCTCCTGGTGTAGTAGGGAGGTAGGAGACAGAACATGTGCCATCGCCATTGTCAGAACATTCAATCTTTGCTTCACAAGGTCCTTCAACAGTTAGACCCAAACCACCAGTTCCAGCTCCTTTTGTATCAATGGTAAACTCGGCAGGTTTTCCAACAAGACCACCTTTGAGACCTGGTCCATAGGCCTTCACCTAAATAGAAAGTTGCCCATTGGGCAGACAAAACAAGAGTTACAAAAATATAGACCAAAATAGATCTCTGGACCATAGTTTGCATGTACTGAACTTTGATATATCCTTGGACAGAAAACCCTAAGTTTTTAATGGGAGTTTTACTTCAAAAACAACAAGAGGGACTGTAAGTTTGACAAGCCTAATAAAGCGTTACTATCTCCCTTCTGTCCTGCTGCTTCCATCCACAGTACAGACTACCCCCCTTATCCTGAGGGGCCCCACTATCCCCTATAGGAATCACTAAGGAAACGGTTGGCCATGCCTTTTTGTGTTGACTTGCATCCTGTGATTAATACAAATAGTCTGCATCAAAACCTTGAAATCCCTTATAATCTGATATCTTCTGGTAACGTAAATATGAATTAGTCCTGCAACTCAATCAAGGACTGATAACAGTATTATACCCCTTAAAGTATATCAGACACTTGCCCTGTTGGGAACTTCTTGATCTACATGCCACTGAACAGAATGGCCCAAAAAGCCATTGCCATTAAAGTCTATGGTTGACTTTACACTGGCTGAACATTGTTGGCTTAAATGTAACAAAGGCCTCTCTCACTGGAGGATTTCTGTACCTCATGGGAACATGAAGAAATAAAAGCTTGGAAGGTATTACAGCTAAGCCGTGCCAATTAATTTTTGTTACAAATCCATGTTTTCCATCAATGCATCAGCACACATCAAGCACATGTAACACTCTGCAGAGCACCAGGCACTTAGCTGGGTTACACTCTTGGGGTATCTCAAATCCCAGGTCTGTACAGAATATGATTAACATGGAGCTCACTTGTTGTGACTTGTGATAAATTCTCACTTTGGGGTCACACATACAGTGGTGTGAAAAACTATTTGCCCCCTTCCTGATTTCTTATTCTTTTGCATGTTTGTCACACAAAATGTTTCTGATCATCAAACACATTTAACTATTAGTCAAAGATAACACAAGTAAACACAAAATGCAGTTTTTAAATGAGGGTTTTTATTATTTAGGGAGAAAAGAAATCCAAACCTGTGTGAAAAAGTAATTGCCCCCTGAACCTAATAACTGGTTGGGCCACCCTTAGCAGCAATAACTGCAATCAAGCGTTTGCGATAACTTGCAATGAGTCTTTTACAGCGCTCTGGAGGAATTTTGGCCCACTCATCTTTGCAGAATTGTTGTAATTCAGCTTTATTTGAGGGTTTTCTAGCATGAACCGCCTTTTTTAAGGTCATGCCACAACATCTCAATAGGATTCAGGTCAGGACTTTGACTAGGCCACTCCAAAGTCTTCATTTTGTTTTTCTTCAGCCATTCAGAGGTGGATTTGCTGGTGTGTTTTGGGTCATTGTCCTGCTGCAGCACCCAAGATCGCTTCAGCTTGAGTTGACGAACAGATGGCCGGACATTCTCCTTCAGGATTTTTTGGTAGACAGTAGAAATCATGGTTCCATCTATCACAGCAAGTCTTCCAGGTCCTGAAGCAGCAAAACAACCCCAGACCATCACACTACCACCACCATATTTTACTGTTGGTATGATGTTCTTTTTCTGAAATGCTGTGTTACTTTTACGCCAGATGTAACGGGACGCGCACCTTCCAAAAAGTTCAACTTTTGTCTCGTCGGTCCACAAGGTATTTTCCCAAAAATCTTGGCAATCATTGAGATGTTTTTTAGCAAAATTGAGACGAGCCTTAATGTTCTTTTTGCTTAAAAGTGGTTTGCGCCTTGGAAATGTGCCATGCAGGCCGTTTTTGCCCAGTCTCTTTCTTATGGTGGAGTCGTGAACACTGACCTTAATTGAGGCAAGTGAGGCCTGCAGTTCTTTAGATGTTGTCCTGGGGTCTTTTGTGGCCTCTCGGATGAGTTGTCTCTGCGCTCTTGGGTAATTTTGGTCGGCCGGCCACTCCTGGGAAGCTTCACCACTGTTCCATTTTTTGTCATTTGTGGATAATGGCTCTCACTGTGGTTCGCTGGCATCCCAAAGCTTTAGAAATGGCTTTATAACCTTTGAAATTGAACTCAGGTGTGATAAACCACAGTTAAGTTATTTTTTAACAAGGGGGGCAATCACTTTTTCACACAGGCCCATGTAGATTTGGAGTTTTTTTTCTCCCTTAATAACGTAAACCTTCATTTAAAAACTGCATTTTGTGTTCAATTATGTTATCTTGAGCAGAAACATTTAAGTGTGACAAACATGCAAAAGAATAAGAAATCAGGAAGGGGGCAAATAGTTTTTCACACCACTGTAGATATGTGAGAACGTTGTCCATTTATATTGGACACCACAGAATCAAACTGATAGCAATGCAGCAGCAAAGGCTGATAAATAGATAAACATCCATAAAATTCAAACTTTCAAGGGTCCAATTCTATTTATGGTCTACAAAACAAAGGCCAACATTGACTTTAATGATACTGAACCCCTTCCTTTTCTGGTACCTAATGATACCATCCTTCAATTATAAGGAATGGCATGGTTCTTGGAATTACAAGTTTCCCTGATAAGATCCCTCTTCTGATCCTCAATGTATTTACACCTTTCTTCATATTATTACCCGATTCCTATGAAGCTCAGCTGCCTTTCTATCAGTTCATTTCTGCTCAGATCAAGTATTTTAAATATTGCTTCAAAGAGCAACTTTGTATTAGTGTGGGGATTAGAAACTTAACATGGGATACACTGGGCTGCCAGTACAACATACAATAACTTATTAATGAAAACTTGTTCTATTGAGTTGCGTTCCTCTCCAAGGAGAGTTGTCATTTTACCTTTGATGGATCAGGAGGCAAAGTGGCTTCCACTACATATGGACTTCCAGGAACTGGATTCCCATCATAAGTCACATCAACATTGTACAGACCCTCCTCTTTGGGAATATATTTCACAGTGCTGCACTCTTTACCACCAACAGGTTCCACCAGACACGGGACTGATTTTCGGCTAGGGCTGGAGATCTTCACCTCCAGTTTTCCTTGCCCACCAGCTCCATTAGGATCCACAGTAAACAGCTGATCTTTGCCAACCTCCACTCCTGTTAAATATAAAGACATACGTCACCCTTACCGGTTGAAAAGTTGGGCACCTGTGGGGGAGCCAGCTCTGTAGACTGGGACCACTTGTTTGGAAAGCATCTGTACTAATGTAAGTGTAAGTTTAGACGATGATCTGTCATGGACTTTTCATGAACAAGTTGGATGTTTGCTCTTCATACAGTTGTTTCTTTGGCTGTTCCTATAGCAGTTGGCAGGTGACACTTGTATTGGGAATATTTTAATTATTTGTGTGAGGTGAGATGTGAAAAGTTAATTACAATAGGCGCTTACAATCCAGAAAAAGCACAGGAGAGGCATGGAATGCATGCTTGGCTTTTCCACAAACTGTGAATAGAACGTCTGTCAGATGTAGTTAATAGCTCAGTTTTACTATGTTAGACACGTTTCTGTAGAAACCACTGATTTATGAAATCTATAACCGGTTCAAATAATGTCCCTTTAACTTACTACTTTCCAGGCCATTTATTCGGATCTTGTTCAAGTCCAGCGGCGCTGCCACCCCTACGGTAAAGGGGCTCTTCGGAATAGGGTCACCGCCGTAATTCACAGACACTTTCATTTTGCCCTAGAAGAGTTCAAAAGAACACAGTAGGAAGCAAGATGGTGAGCTAGTGATGTTCCCTCTACAGAAATGTATACGAGTATTTTGTGTGCTCTCTCTCTCTCTAGAGTACTAGTTTGTGGTTTTCTAGCTGCTGACGCTAAAGCCTAATGGCAGTCAATGGGTTGGCCAATTCTATTATTAGATAAGAATAACAGTAACCAATAGAAATATTAACTAGAACTGGACCTGGCATGGTATATGGATGTTATATTTCAATCTTCAAATTAAACAGGAATGTTATGCGGCCGTTAACAGTCAATTACAATTCCCCGCAGCCACTTCAGTTACAGCCAGATGTTTAGCTGGTGGTGATTCTGACATCCCTTTTCTTAAACCTGTAATGGGATATGATTTGCTAAAGAGACAAGACGTCTCCATCCCTTTTTAGTTAAAAACTGGAAGGACAAAATAAGGGGACAGATTTGGCCCTATACCCAGACTGATGTTCTGCCAGGAAATTAGTAATTGGCAGCCATTATTACTATGAGCTCCATAGTTCAAACCTCAAGCAACTTGTAGTGCAAGGTATTAATGGCCATGGCCTTCCAGATGATACAACAATAATTATCGGCTCATGCAAAGATCCAGACTGAGATTTGAAATAGGCCCTGAAATTTCAAGTACACAGAGACCGAAACAGCCCCCCACAATCCCAAAAATTTGTGCACTAGGTCAGCTGGGAGTCTTGTCAAAACGCAGGTCATGGGAATAACACTGGGAATTGAACCAATGATAATGAATCAGACCAAGTGAACTGAACCTTTAAAAAATCCCAAATGATGCCACACAAGGGATAACGGAATTTCTATTAATGAGAAGAGCAATGGAACCTATTATTTGACAGTTTTGCCATCTACATGTGGCCCTGCCATCCAAAATCTGGTCCTTTTTGTAAACAATGGTTTATTTGCAGGAACTGAAAGCTGAGTAGCCACAAAGGGCCCGTATGGCAACAATAGCATAATGCACATGTGCACTACATCTGGGAAGGGATAATTATCCCAACTTCCTAATCAATATGAACCGGCTGTTGTAAATGTATGGAGTCTGATAACTCCAAACCAACGTTTCAGATTATGTACAAATCAGAGCCTTGTTCTTACACACCGAACCAACAGAAAATGCCCATATTTTGTTGAACAACTGAGAATCCAAGACATTCAGGGGCCGCGCACAAATTGGGCTCAGACAAGCACATTTCTGGAAGACAGTTCCAAATCGCTGCCACTGAGATTACTCACGGAGCTTGTTTTGCACAGTTTGGCTCTGATTTTATTCTACACGGATCTCGCTCGCTGCCAAAGTGCTACGATGCTCAAAGCTGAACAAAGTGCTTCTCTTCTTGCCAAATCCGTTTTCCATTTGTCTTTATCCAGAACAGGGAGTGCATCACGTTACACAAGAGCTGGCACCTTATAAATTAGCCGTGAATATAAACATTCCCTGTGTGGCATTTCACATGAGGAATCCGTACAAGTTGCCTCTGTTTCAATTTACATCTATTGAATTAGTTGAACCCAGAGAAGCATTGGAGGGGGAATGTTACTCGAGCAATCAGAACTGCACCGGATACAATTCTTGGGTCTGTACTGTGTGAATAAAGAACTACAGTAAAATGCCTCAAGCAACAGAGCAAGCTCCTATACCATGGGCATACAGGGAAGCAAGGGTTAATGGCACCGCAAACTCACAGGGCTTTTTCTTTTTCTTTCAACGGGTCCGGCATTCTGAAGAATGGATAGTCTGCAATATATTTCCTACACCTTGTGTTACTTTGAGCATAGTAGCCAAGGTTGAAAAATATATGGATCCATCAAGTTAAACCTTTTGCTCAAGCCAATGCTACCCAACACTAATACAGAAGGCATTAAAATAACTCCCTTTAAATCATGTTTACCCTCATCAAGAGGAAAAAGTACCTTCCTGACTCTGAAATATCAGAGTAGTACCTAGATCAGCACTGTGGTACAGGTATGGGACCTGTTATCCAGAATGCTCGGGACCTGGGGTTTTCCGGATAACGGATCTTTCCGTAATTTAGATCTTCATACCTTAAAGTGGACCTGTCACCCAGACACAAAAATCTGTGTAATAAAAATCCTTTTCAAATTAAACATGAATTCCAATTTCTATTTTTTATTAAAGCATTCATAGCTGTTGTAAACTCATTTAAAAATCTCAGCTGTCAATCAAATATTGTCTGCCCCTCCTCTATGCCATGAGGCGGGGCAGACAATTACTTTCACTTTCCATTCAGCTCTCTCTACATGTCACTGCTCTTCCCGCATTCCCTCGTTCTTTTCACCATTTAATTGTGTAGCCAGGACATGGGGATGGACATCAGGTCCCCCATTCTGGTGCACAAATAAGATTCTGAGATGATACAAGTCTTGTCTTAATAACAGTGTCCACAAAAGGGCTCCTGCCTGCTTGTTATAATTATGAGTTCCCAAAGTGAAGGAAACAAGATTCAAATAATTTATATAGTGTAATTAAAGTTCATTTTGCTTGGCTGTGATAAAATAGGATTTTGAATAATTTTTTTGGGTGACAGGTCCCCTTTAAGGCTATCATGTAAACATTAAATAAACCCAATAGGCTGGTTTTGCTTCCAATAAGGATTAATTATATCTTAGTTGGGATCAAGTACAAGTTACTGTTTTTTCAGGAAAAAGGAAATCATTTAAAAAAAATTGGATTATTTGATTATAATGGAGTCTATGGGAGACAGCCTTTCAATTTCTGGATAATGGGTTTCTGGATAACTGATCCCATTTCTTTACCAATTCCAGTCATTATCCTTGTATCTTCCCACTTACTGAAATGCCTCAGCCCAAAGCTGCAAAAATGATATATTAATTTGCTTGCAAATAGCGATACTTCCTGAAAACACATCACTTTGGCTGGTTAAAAACAAATGAGGCACAGCTATGCTCCGACTCTGCAGCCCCTCGGTGGTTTAGCATCAGCTTCCTTCAACTTAAAATCTGATATTTTGTGATTTTAGCTGAATATCTGAATATCACCCTCATAAATATCAGCACTCAGCAATATTCAGTATGGCTGGCAATCAGATTCTTCTGTTATTATTTGCATTGTTACCAGGGTATAGATGATTGGTACCATATTTCCCTCCCAGGGTACCTCGCTATTTACATTAATACGGGTGCTGATTCGGAGTGATTCCTTTTGAACATAACTGGAAGCATAAGCAAACAGAGCAACACAGTCCGTTTCTATGTTCCCAGAGCAGGAGGAATCCGGACTTTCACTGAAGCAGAGAACCAGGTTACTATTGTATGCGTTACACATCATTTCTCATTATAAACACACGGAATACAACACCCTCCGTTTTACATGATACTGGGGAGGAAAGAAAAGAAAGAAACAGAGGAAAAAATGAAGAAAAACAAGAATAAGAATTAGGGGGTGATTGTGTGCGCCGAAATTTCTAATCTGCATTCATTTCTAATGAAATGTATTTCAAAAAGTATTTTTTTCTGGTGCGTTAAAGGAGAAGTAAAGCTTAAAAAAGTAGAAATGTTGTACATGATCTTTTGTGCTTCTTTAGCAGTAAAGATCTGTGTCTCCGAACAGGGCCGGACTGGGAGTAAAAAGCAGCCCGGGCAAAAACATCAAAGCAGCCCACATGTAAACTTATGATCATCTTGTACACATCCACGCATTTATTGGGATAAAACTGCAAAGAATTATGTGCATAAAGAGCTGTCTTTCTCGCTTGTGTAATTCATGTAAAATATGTTAAATATTCTGCAGCCTTGTGTCTTTATATGGTCCAGAACCCCTTCTAATATCCTTATTATTTACTGTAGGGTATCTGTTACTATAGACAGGGCTGCCATCAGAAATCACGGGGCCCCGTACAGCAAAATTTTCTGGGCCCCCGGTCCCCGCCCACCCCCAAGGCCCACCGCAGATCCCGCCCACACCACAGTAAAATGTCCACAAAGACACAACTGCTTAAAATGGTAAACCCCCCACTCACAAAAAAAAGCCATTGGTGGTCAGGGCCCCCTTATAATTTAAAAAACAAAAAAAATTGGCGACAGGGGTCCCACATAAAAGTTTTTTAAAAAAACATTAGTGGTCAGGGCCCCCCCATAAGTTAAAAAAAAAACTACTGGCACCAGGGGCCCCATAAATGTTTTTTAAAAAAGCATTGGTGGTCAGCCCCCCCCGATAAGTATAAAAAAAAACTATTGGCACCAGGGGCCCCATAAATGTTTTTTAAAAAAGCATTGGTGGTCAGGCCCCCCCTATAAGTTAAAAAAAAAACTATTGGCACCAGGGGCCCCATAAATGTTTTTTAAAAAAGCATTGGTGGTCAGGCCCCCCTATAAGTTAAAAAAAAAACTATTTGCACCAGGGGCCCCATAAATGTTTTATAAAAAAGCATTGGTGGTCAGGACCCCCCCATAAGTTAAAAAAAAAAACTATTGGCACCAGGGGCCCCGTAAATGTTTTTCTAAAAAAACATTGGTGGTCAGGGCCCCCCATAAGTTAAAAAAAAACTATCAGTGCCAGGGCCCCCCTACAAAAAAAATCATTGTATAAGTGGGCATTGCACACACTGTATATAACAGGATCCAGGTTTCTACTGATACCAGCACTAGGCAAACTCTGTACACAGGGTCTGTGGTAGTTAAATATATGACACTACAAAGAGTCATAGTTAGGCAAATATTAAGCACAACATACACATAACTGCTTTGTCTCCCTCATGTTCTGTTTCTCTGCAAGCTCCAGGATGCTGCCACTCAACTCTCTCTGTGTCATAAAGAAAAGAGCCCAAAGAGGAACCGTGTGCTTACAGGGGCGGGACATAAGGAAGGGAGACGCTGTCATTGGCTGAAAAGCACTGGGGCAGGGCGAGATTGCAGAGTTAGGGATCGTCTGCAAATTTCATACTGCTGATGAAAACTTCAGTTGTGCATTGTGTCACAGCTTGAAATTGAGTTTACTGATAGTGGAACTTGCAGATAATCCCTAACTTTGCACTTCTCCTCCACATCCAATTTTCGGCGCGACTTCGGGTCTTCAGCACAGCCGGGCCCCCCTTTAGCCCCGGGCCCGGTACAGGTGTACCCCCTGTACCCCCCTGATGGCGGCCCTGACTATAGACACCATCTCTCCCTACTATACCTGCTATCCCACAGTCACACTCCCTTCCCAGAGACTATTATCCACTGTTACTATAGGCACCATCTCTCCCTACTATACCTGCTATCCCACAGTCACACTCCCTTCCCAGAGACTATTATCCACTGTTACTATAGGCACCATCTCTCCCTACTATACCTGCTATCCCACAGTCACACTCCCTTCCCAGAGACTATTATCCACTGTTACTATAGGCACCATCTCTCCCTACTATACCTGCTATCCCACAGTCACACTCCCTTCCCAGAGACTATTATCCACTGTTACTATAGACACCATCTCTCCCTACTATACCTGCTATCCCACAGTCACACTCCCTTCCCAGAGACTATTATCCACTGTTACTATAGACACCATCTCTCCCTACTATACCTGCTATCCCACAGTCACACTCCCTTCCCAGAGACTATTATCCACTGTTACTATAGGCACCATCTCTCCCTACTATACCTGCTATCCCATAGTCACAGTGGAATTTCTCTGAATATAACAAGGTCACCATAAAGTATAAATTCACCAAAAACCAAGAGAGTTTAAACCACCTAAAATAACAGGCATTGTGAGTAATAGTATGGTAATTACCTGCTGCATCCTTTGAACCATTAAGCCTTTATCAACACCCTGCATAAGTGGCTATATAAACAGAAGACATTATTGTAAACATTCTTTGAAAAGTGGGCTATCAAGTGCAGTAAATAGATTAGCTATACAGCATCAGGTCCTCAGATGCTGCCAGTGGCGGATCTACCGAGGGAGCAAGGGGTGCGAGTGGGCCTGGGCCCGCACCCTCTTAGGGCCCCCCGGCAGCCCGTGCGCCACTGAAAATGCGGGCGGTACGGAGGGGGGAGGGGCCCGGCTGCATGTCACGCACCAGGGCCCGTCCCCCTCTAGTTACGCTACTGGATGCTGCTATAAAATGCTGCGACTTGAAATTCAACAACGATTACAGTGAAGTCAAAACAACTAAAAATCTCTATCTGCAGGCAATACACTCTCCCTAAAGACCCTCTGGCTGCGTCTGACCAACACATAATACCTAATGAGGAAGTAATAAGGTATACCTTATATGGTTGTACTACAACTCTCTAATTATGGGTGGACAACATTAACCGATATTCCAGTTCCTCCAAATGGTTTTACAGATAATTCATTGTGGTTGGAAGCAGAATGATTAAATAATGAATTAGAGGCTAGAATACCCGCAAAATCTGAGAGCTGTAGTTCTACCACATTTAACAGGATGATGTACACAATCACTGCTAGCATGTGCTGAATTAGGTAACTATTCTATTAAAATGTGGGCAATTCAATGGACGCTTGAACATTTCTTTTATTTTAATGACAGAGTTATATTATAAAAAATCAGGCAGACATCTCCTATTTTGAGCATTTTGCCCTTGCTGCCAATTACAGGTAAAAGTTCTTACAGTTTTGTCAGTCTTCAACCTGCCTGCTATGCTCAGCTGCTTTACTGATCCCTCCTTGTGCAGATCCAGGCTGAGAGGGTTAATCGATCAGTGTATGGTCACACAGCACCAGTCCCCTATTGTATCATCTCCTATAGGTCAGTGAGTAAGACAACTGACCTATAGAAAGCATTGGCTGGGCTGACTGCGTAGTGATTATGTAAATGTGCAGCAGTTCAGGACCCAGGAAGGGGGAGGGAATTCTTCTCAGTCTGCAATCGGCTCCTACACACACACACAATTCCTGCTGCACAGGCTCAAGTCAGTACTGATGTTCCGATTCTTTTTACATGCTGTCACATTACATCAGTCTTCTTTATCTCTATTTGTATAATGGAAAGGTCCCAGAGGCCCATTTATTTTAGGAAGAGGGCAGCCCAACGGGCAATTGCCCGATCTCACAGATGGCCAGTCCGGGCCTGTCTCCGAAGATGCCCCAGTAGCTCCCCATCTTCTTTTCTGCTGATTCACTGATTCACATGCTCTGTGCTGCTGTCACTTACTGAGCTTAGGGAGCCACTCACAATATACAGTACACATAGAATAGAAATGTCACAATATAAGGCTGATTAGTCATTAATACAGATTCACTATATAAAATATGCCATTTTTAGCCATATTATTTTTTAGGGGTTAGTTCTCCTTTAATCTGTCTATCAACCTCCCAGTGCAGTTAGTTCTAATGTAACATACTGTAAATGCAGAACCAACTGATATCACATTACATATAACCATTGATGAAGCAAAACTAATTTGAAGATAGTTAAATGAAGCATTTTGAAACAGGAGCTCATCTCAGAATCTTGTATAATTGTTATGTATTTAATCAGCCTGAGAAAGATATTTATGAGATCAATTCATTGACTTGGAAGCAGCACAATTTCACTTTTTAGTTAATTAGGGCATTACATTTTTTTGTTTGCTCACATTTTGCCTTTAACCAGGTACCTTTTTCATCTATAAGTGGCTTTTTTTTGTAGCAATGAAAGCTCACACGGTGAATATTGGGTTTCACTGAATAGAAACAGAAAACTTTGCTCCTCAGCAACAAAAACCCAGAACTCATTATGGGGGAAGATTTATGGCAATCGTTACTCAGGAAACAACTCAATCCTGGAAATATACATCGATCTTTCTCTTTTAAGGAATACAGTCGTGAGAGCTAAAAAGGTTCACTTATTCCTGTAAACAACACGCCTGCAGGTAAAGTGTAATTATAATTATATCACACTTGTGTGAAAGGGCTCATTCACAACCAGTGGAGTAACTACAGGGTCGGACTGGGTCAGCAGGACCTCGGAAAAAAACCCGGTGGGCCCCCGGCTCCAGTGGGCCCCACCGGCCCAGATCCGCACCCTGGTTTTCTTCCTCACGGCACAAAAAAGTAGTATGCGCGCTGACGCTCGCACACATGCGTCGGGTGGGTTGCCGGACGGGAGTTGCCGAGGCAGCATCCCCCAGGGTCCGGAGTGGGGCCCTGAGGCAGAAGCCCCGATGGGCCCCGACAGGTCCGGACTGAGAATTAAAATAGGCCCTGGCATTTCAGGTACATAGAGGCCCAAACAGCCCCCACCAGCCCACTAAATACTGACTTTCTATGGGACCTTATAGCAGCCCCTCTGGCACTTGCCAGAACCCACAGATTTCCAGTCCAGGGCTGGGCCCCCCAGGGTAATTAGATGTTACTCAGCCCCACAGCAAATTAACTTTATGGCCCCCAACATATCCAGAGATTGTCCTGTTTTGCCAATATATGTTAAAATTCCTTATTAGGGGGGGGGCCCCTGTTTACAATTTGAAGAAGACTTTTGCCTAAAGAATTATGTGCGGATGCCAGAAACTGCACCATCCCATGGGTTTTTGATGAATTAGACCTCATCTGTATAAGACGCAATTCTTCATTATGACTATTTACACTTGAACTGTGGAGATAGTCAGCCTATGGGGCAAATTGACTAACCTCCGAAAATTTGCCAGCGATGGCTTCGGTCACATCAATACATCAATATACATTTTCACGGCTGACGCGTTGGCTGCTGCAATATGAGCACCTGGTGTGTATTATGCGACATTAGACCCCCCTAACAGTACAGAGACCCCAGAAAACCATATATTTTCAGAAAGTACACATTCTGACGAATCCAATATGGGTAAATATGTGTTTCTACTGCAAACTGCCAAACTGCAAAGCAATGCTGAACATAACAGTTTTTATCAAATTTTTGAAAATCGTCAGAAAGATTGAATTTTACCCCATTATATGCCCCACATTTCGTAACGTATCAGCATAAAACATCCTAAATATGAACGCCAGGGGTCTACTGAACACTTTGATGCCCAATATGCATAGATATGTAGGGACCCCTACTGGGTAATCTGCCCTGCAGCTTTAAGGCCCCCACCTTTTTCTTAGAGTGATCTGCCAGGAGAGAATGCCACGCCCCTGCTACACTGCTATATAGTGAGTGTAGGGAGTGGCCACTTCCTCTTTGGCCTGTGGATGGTGATCCAGCTGGGTGAGCTCAGGGGAGCCTGGGTACAGCTAGGCCCAGAAAGGCCCATGTGCTTTGGAAGAAGAAGTCGGGGACCAGGTAACCTCGTGAATGAGGAATAGTTACACTAGGGCAGACTTGTTATAGTCTCTCTAGGAGAGAAAGGCAGAGAGGTGAGAGAGAAAGAGCAGCTGAAGCTCCAACAAGGATTTGCAGTAAGGGAGGAGCTTCCCAGAGGCTTTATGTGTTGCCTCCAGTCAGGGACCTCAGTGAAGAGGGACTGTAGGGTACAAGCTGCTTCCTGACAACTTCCAGGAGGGAATGTGTGTGAATTCTGCAAATGCCTAATGGAGACCTTTCCTCTGTGAGAAATGCCTAATGCCTGCAGCTCTGTGTGAGAAATGTGCTATTGCCTCAGCTCCTGTGTGACTACTAAACCTGTGGTCACTTGCCTCGTGCATAGTTACATAAACCGTTTTCTGTTTTACTGCAAGAACCTCCTGGCGCCCATCTTTTGTTGTATGCACAGTAGCCTGGGGGATGTAGTTGCACTACACCATAGAGGCAACACTTCCACATGGCCAAGGCCCTGACCCTGTTGTGTGAAGTCGCGTGTAACCCATGACTCTACTGCTAGCTGGACAGTTTAACTATTTGTGTGCTATGCAGCCCAAATAGGTGTTACAGATATACCAAACTATGTGGCGCACAGAGACCCCCAAATGGATATATAGTAGATAAAATTTACAAGGCAAAACAAAATAAGGCAGTAAAGAGTGAAATGAAAAAAAATCCAATAAAACCACAAAAATCAATGCTTTTTTTCCAGACTAGTGTTATCGGTCGTCAGAATCACAGTTTGAATATTTTAGCTGGGCCAAACAGGTTATACGGCTAGAAACAAGTGAACACAACATATGCAGAGCTGAAAATGCAATAACATGGCTAAAAATTCAATAAAATGGCTAAAAATGCACCAAAATACCCAAAATTGCAATATAATCACCGAAATAACATACAAAAGATATTGCACAGTACGGTTAGCGAATACGCTATTCGTAATGGCAATAAAACATTTTTTTCAGCCAAAAAAGAGACGATGCGATAAGAAAAAAAAAAAAAAGCCACAATGCCATGTATGTGCGTGTGTACAAATGGTAAATTACATGTTATGTGCGCGTGTGTGCGTGTGCACGTGTGTGTAAGTGCAGTGAGTGTAAGTGACGCCCCCAATCCCCAAAAATGTATGTGTAAGTGTGTGTAAGTGTGAATCTAAGTGTGTATTACTGTAATAAGTGTGTGTTGGTGTGTTTGTGTGTGTAATTGTTGCACTAACCTGAAAAAGTCGCTGAAGACTGTTGCACACGATGTGGAGGGGTCCCAGGAAGACATCTGCGACGATCTGCGTGTTCCTGTGCTGTGGGGGCGGAGATCGACGGCGCAGTGCAGGCTGCAGCAGCAGGACACGTAAGTAACACGTGCCTGCTGCTGCTTTTGGGCCCCTGGGCGATCGCGCCCCAGGGGCCACTCGATCCCCTGCTCTGCTCGTTGCCTAGGGGCAGGGGATCGAAGCGGAACGGAGCGAGCGGCTCTAACAGCCGCTCCTCCGCTCCACAACCCGGAAGTGCTGCAGAACGTAGGATCTACGTTCTGTGGCATTTCAAGTTACTTTTCCACAGAACGTAGATTCTACGTTCTGTGGCACTTAAAGGGTTAAAGGGGCGGTTCATCTTTACGTTAACTTTTAATATGTTATAGAATGTCCAATTTTAAGCAACTTTTCAATTGGTCCCCATTATTTATTTTTTGTAGTTTTTGTAAAAATATTTGCCCTTTTCTTCTGACTCTTTCCAGCTTTCAAATGGGGGTCACTGACCCCATCTAAAAACAAATGCTCTGTAAGGCTACACATGTATTGTTATTGTTACTTTTTATTGCTCCTCTGTCTATTCAGGCCTCTCCTATTCACATTCCAGTCTCTTATTCACATCAGTACATAATTGCAAAGTCTCAATTGCTGTTTGTTATGTTGCTCATTGTCCCGTGTGCTGTCACTGCCCCCTAGTGGACTGCCACATACATGTATCTAAGTATCATTTACTGTTCATCCAGTTGTGTAAATAATTGATATGATTTGTCCTACAGTTTGTGGAAAGCATCGGACTGAACAAGAGGCCTTTCCATTTGGTCGGCACCTGGATGGGGGGGAATGTGGCAGGTGTTTATGCCGCCCAGCACCCAACTGATATCAGCAGCCTCACCCTCATCTGTCCTGCAGGTAAATCCTTCCTCCAGACAAGCTGCTCTTCTCTGTAAAGGAACAGTCTAATGGGAATCCTGGGAATGGGCATGAAGAAGACTGGGAGCTTAATGTATATAAAGTGTCTCATATAGACGCGGCTTGTTACTGCATAATGACATGCGATTGTCTGATATAAGCCAAGGATGTAATATATGGCCCAAAATACAGGGACCTCTGACACCCAACAGCCCTTTGGCAACCCAAGAGGATTAAATGAAAGTTGCCCCTCTCTTTGCTGCTATAACTGCCCCGGTGCTTCTGGGAAGGTTCCCACTAGATGTTGGAACATTGTTGCTGGGAGTTGCTTCCATTCAGCCACAAGAATGAGGTTGGGCCCTGATGTTGGGGATCAGTCTCACAGTCGGGGTTCCAGTTCATCCCACAGGGGTTGAGTCCTGCAGTTAAATGCAACTATTTCCCCCGACCTGGTTGATCCACCTCCGGAGTGATGTCACTTCTGTCCCCCAGTGACATCACTTCAGGTTTTCGTGGGTCCCGGGTCAGGCCTAAAATTAAGACACTGCGGGTTGGTTTCGGGAGCAGGAAGAGGGGGGATTTATAGAGGGTCCGGGTTCAGCTCTTGCCGAGCGGGTCCGGGTTGGGCTTAGGTCTTCCCAACTGGACCCACCCAGGACTCTACCACAGGGGTTCAGTTGGGTTGAGGGTTCTGTGCCGTCAGGTTCTTCCCATCTCAACAAATCCATTCTGTAGGGTCCTGGCTCTGTGTATGGGGGACATTATTGTGCTGAAACAGGGAAGAGCCCCCCAAACCACAAAGTAGGAAACACAGGAATGTCATTGTGCCCTTTAGTTTAAATGCTTCACTGGAATCAGGGGGCCCAGTGCCGGTGCCTTTACCCCCCTCCAGGTGACCCTTGGTATTTTACATGGGGGTGTTAGGTCTGTTTGTCTCTGATCCCCCATAAACCCCCCAGGCTCCCCATGGATAGTTCTTGAGCTGACATTGGAGTAAGATGCTGGGAGTTGTTGGCCAGACCTTGTGCAGAGGAGAACATGACACCTGGAATAAGAGTTTAACTCGTTGCACATGTCTCTCTCCTGGGCCACGACAATTAGGTTTGATGTATCCAACCGAGAGTAAGTTCCTAAAACACCTGAAGGGCCTGGAAAAATCTGGCGACGACCAGAGGATCCTGCTCATCCCGTCCACAGCCGGAGAAATGGAGGACATGCTGAGACTCTGCTCTTGTGTTCGCTTCAAGATCCCCCAGCAGGTAACTGAGCGCTGCTTAGTTCTCTCTCCCCTGTTCTCCACCTGGAAAAGACATTTATGTCTCTATAGAAAATCGTCATCTCATGGGCCAACAATCCGTTTACATTGTATCACTCAGAGGAAAGAAATAGGGTTTAGTGGGTACAGAAATATCATTTACTTTCAATTGTCCAACAATGAGAAGCAAAGTACGGGTATTGGATCCGTTATATGGAAACCCATTATCCAGAAACCCCCGAATTACAGAAAGGCCATCTCCTATAGACTCCATTTTATCCAAAAAAAAAAAATCAAAAATTTTTAAACCGATTTCCTTTTTCTGTGTAATAATAAAACAGTCGCTTGTACATGATCCCAACTAAGATATAATTAATCCTTATTGGAGGCAAAACCAGCCTATTGGGTTTATTTCATGTTTACATGATTTTTTTTGTGGATTTAAGGTATGAAGATCCAAATTACGGAAAGATCCATTAGCCAGAAAACCCGGTACCCAAGGATTTTGAATAACGGGTCCCATACCTGTACAGCCAGCCCCAACTAATTCCTAATAGGGATGCACTGAATCCAGGATTTGGCCTTTTTCAGCAGGATTCTGATTCGGCTGAATCCTTCTGCCCGGCCCGCAATCCGAATTCTAATTTGCATATGCAAATTAGGGGTGGGGAGGGAAATCACGTGACTTTTTGACACAAAACAAGGAAGTAAAAAATGTTTTCCCCTTCCCACCCCTAATTTGCATATACAAAATTTGGTTCGGTATTTGGCCAAATCTTATGCAACGGCTTCGCAAAGGAAGCTGGCAGTGTAAGGGTGCGGGTGGGGAGAACAGCAGAAGAGTTAAACCTGAATTCGCCGAGTGGGATTCCGGGGTCGGCCCAAACCTGCGGGTCCCAATTGGGTATTGAGGGGGACAGTCCAGTGGTTCCTGTTATACAATAAAATGGGGCGCAGATTATTCATCGTTTTGCTCTTTGATAGGGATGCACCGAATCCACTTTTTTGGATTCGGCTGAACCCACGTATCCTTCACGAAGGATTTAGCCGAATAACAAAACCGGATTCTAATTTGCATATGCAAATTAGGGGTGGGAAGGGGATTACATTTTTTACTTCCTTGTTTTCTGACAAAATTTCATGCAATTTCCCTCCCCGCCCCTAATTTGCATATGCAAATTAGGATTCGGTTCGGCCGGGCAGAAGGATTTGGCTGAATCCTAGATTCGGTGCATCCCTACTTTTTCATATTAATTGTTGCACTTCTGGGTTTTGCAATCCTGGGTAATGGCGGAGCTATTCTGCCTTCAAATTTTATTTTATTTGCCCCTTACATTTTTGTTTCTAGGAAATATAATGAAAGTATCATGATTCCCCTCCTCTATGAAACTGTTCCTGTAGCTCCTGCATCAGCTCCCTTAGCCCTCCTGTTGTGCTACAATCCCCTTTTATGGAGCCAGCAGGGGGCGCTGCCCAATGACCAAAGAGATGTGAACTGACTGATCATTTTGGGACATGGTTTGATGTCATTTGTTGAGTTTCAGGTTCGGATTGTACAGAATATCTGCAGCACAAACACAACCCAAACTGCTCATTCTTAAGATTGACTTGAAGTAGAAAATGTCACTATTTAAAGGTCCTATTTCTCAACTTTTTATGATCCGGTTACTTTTACTTGTGTCACATTAGAGGTTCGGATTTTATATATTTAAGTAAATTAAACGTTCGGTGGGTTTGTTTTCTCTGCTTTGACTCGGCTTCCTTATCTCTCCCACTGATACACTGACGTCTGTCACTATTACTGTATTTTGCCTCTAGCTCCCAGAATTTGACAGATTTCTATATAGAATTTGAATTTTCTAATAATTTGGTCTTTATTTTGTACAGTGATGAATCATATCATAATATTCAGGGGTACGTTTAGCAGGGGGATCTTTGGCATAAATGTGACTGAATGTGGCGCCAGTGCATTTTGAGGTCAGTGTTTCAGTAAGTGACTGAGCCATGTCATAAAGGGCAAAATGCAATGTTATAAGTGCAAATAAACCCTTCTGTAAGGTTTGTATTATCCTGCAAAATGAAAGCAAAGACACCTAAAAGGGCATGTAAAGGCAAAAAAATAAAATCCCATTTTTACTTTCTTTAATGAAAAAGAAACCTATCTCCAATATACTTTAATAAAAAAAATGTGTACCGTTTTTTATAAGAAACCTGACTGTATACAGTGAAATTCTCCCTTCATTTAATGCTGTGGATAGGAATTGTCAGACGGTCCCTAACTGCTCTGCAGGGAAACAATCATACTTATGAACAGCAGGGGGAGCCCCCACCTTACTTCCCAGCCATGCAGAACTCAAGCAGCTTTGTTTGTTTCCCTGTAGAGCAGTCGGAGACTGTGTAGAGATTTGTATTGGATTTTATTTTTGCCTTTACATCCCCTTTACTGTCTCCAACTCCAGCTGCAGGGACAAAGATCATGGAGCCAGATTTAAACAGATAAACTGGGATTCTATTTGGAGGATTATTTTGCTGCAGCCACTGGTTCTGCAGAGTTGGAGAAAGTTTGTATTAAACAATACAAAATCTATATAATCCCCATTAGATTACATGACAACACAGGACCCAGTGCAGTCTGTATATTCTGATTATTAATCAGTCTTGTTGTATCGGCTTCTGGCAGATATTATTTGACTTGTGCTGTTTTGATCAATTATGACGATCCCTAAGCAGCCCAGACCACACTGAGCATGTGCACAGTCTTGGTCTTGCAAAGATGTTTAACAAAG
This sequence comes from Xenopus laevis, assembly GCF_017654675.1. Taxonomy (NCBI): domain Eukaryota; kingdom Metazoa; phylum Chordata; class Amphibia; order Anura; family Pipidae; genus Xenopus; species Xenopus laevis. The sequence goes on along the minus strand of NC_054378.1, from coordinate 128,032,179 downwards.
TTACAAGATGGTGACCCCCTGTGGCCAACTTTGAAAGCATAAATCATTTGTTTGATTAGACTTGTGGTGCAGTAAGTTTATGTTTAGTATACAAAAGACAACATTTCTAGCCTTATTCTATTTTACACTTTACTTACCCTTTAAATGTATATTATCAGGGTTTATGCAGGTGTGTTGCCCTTTAAAAGCCAAGTGCTGACTGTCAATATTTATTGCTCCTTCCTTCCAGGTCCTGCAGGGGCTCGTTGACGTGCGCATTCCCCATAATGAATTTTACAGACAATGTAAGTTAAGATGAACCACAAGACCATGTATATGTGCTACTACAAATCCCAGAATGCCCTGCCAGTCCATCCTGCCATCTCATTGATGTAACCCTTACTTTCACATTCCATATCCAAAACCAGTCACATAATTAGCCGAGTCCAGGCCCCCTGCAAACCGTGCATCGCCTTCTAGCCTGGGCCACCCATGATTTGTGGGTCACCTGCGACCCCCTCTTACTTTGCAGGCCCCCTTAGAGAGGCTAATTACTCAACTAGAAGTGTTTGGCTGCACTTTCCTCACTCTCTCAGCAAAATCCGTCTCCGGTGCTTCCAGCCAGCAGTGCTGTAAATGTAAATGAGACTTTCAGCTAATGGGCGACTGTTCCTATGAGACGGTTGTTATGAGATTGAGTTTATGTCTAGAATCCCTGCCATAAAGCAAGACAAGGATGCTGGGCTTTAGCATGGACCCCAGAGCCCCTGCACTTCCCCAGACAATTAGAAACCAGTAACAGTTTATTTGTGAGCAGCAAAACTGAACTCACTGGTCCCATATTGGACATTGATTTAAACCAGAACTGGAGACAATTCTTCCCATGAATCCCATTCACCAAAGAGCCAATCTCCCCGGCTGGATGTGACCTGCTTTTTGTCTGCAGAGACGGATAATTAAGTGCAATTTGATTACACAGAGTGATGTATAATGGATAAGAGCTTTAGGCAGAGATTAGCCATAAAGCACAGAAGAATCGCTGCGAGGCATTTATGATGCAATGTTGATTAGTTGTCATTATCCCTGGCAGTGACATCATAAACCCATTGGCATTGACTACGTGTCATTATCCCTGGCAGTGACATCATAAACCCATTGGCATTGACTACATGTCATTATCCCTGGCAGTGACATCATAAACCCATTGGCATTGACTACGTGTCATTATCCCAGGCAGTGACATCATAAACCCATTGGCATTGACTAAGTGTCATTATCCCTGGCAGTGACATCATAAACCCATTGGCATTGACTACGTGTCATTATCCCTGGCAGTGACATCATTAACTCATTGGCAGGACCTTAAACCCAATGGGGGCAATATAGTAACAGATTGTGCTCCCTGGTTGAAGTCAGGCTTTTGTCAGATGAAGGAAGTGCTTTTGAAAAGGGAATTGTAGTCTGTCCTCCGTCTAGATCAAGGCTCCCAATGTTTTTTACCCATGAGCCACAATCAATTATAAAAGGAGTTGGGGAGCAACACAAGCATTAAACAAAGTCCTTGAGGTGCCAAATAAGGGCTGTGATTGGCTATTGGTAACCGCTATGTGGACTGGCTCTGTTTGGCAGTATATCTGGTTTTATACAACTAAAACTTGCCTCCAAGCCTGGAATTGAAAAATAATCGCCTGCTCTGAGGCCACTGGGAGCAACAGCCAAGGGGTTTGGGAGGAACATGTTATTCACGAGTCATTAGTTGGGATTCACTGGTCTAAATGTACTGGGGACACTGCTATGAGAGGTTCCTTTTAATTCCCATTATTTTTTCTTTCTCTAGTGTTTATGGCTCTTGTCAATGAGAAGTCGAGACACAGTTTGCAGGAAAACATGAACAAAATTGTGGCTCCCACTCAGATAATCTGGGGCAAACAAGACCAGGTAAGAGTCTCCATCAGACTTGTGCAGGGCTGGGGGGATTTTCAGGGGCAACATCAGGTGGGACTAAAATCACTGGATTATTAGCACTTTGTTTAAAGCAGAGTTGGGATACAGCGCCACCATCTGGAGGAACAAGGGAGGACTAATATTAGGGTGCTGGTGGGTGTGGCTTTGGGCAGATAGGTGAGGTATGAATGCTCTGGCCAGTCCTTAGCTGAATACAGAGCAGCCTGAGTTCAGTAACACTTTATTTACATGGGGCAGGCTGTGGGTGCTATGCGTGTGTCCCTATCCCACACCCAAACTTGTATATCATTAGAGATTGTAACACCTGGTGCAGGTTGCAAAAAGAACTCCTTAGTACATGCGGTTTGGCCAGGGCTGCATTGTGCACCCCAGTGTTGTGTTCTACCGATGTCATGTTGTGTCACACATAAATGAGGCCTGAGGTCCCACATTATTATTAACATGTATTTTAAGAGTGCCAACATATTGTGCATAATATAACATACAGAGTAACATATATAACAACCAGGTGAGGAAGGCCCTGTGGAAAAGAGCTTACAATCTAAAGGGAAGGGATTGAGACACAAGGTGTGGGAGTGGCAAGATCAGAAATAAGCAGGTAAGAGATGTAACATAAGGTAATACATTTGGTAGCTAAACAGAGGGAGGGGAGGCTTCTCTAAAGAGTTTAAAGAGATGTAAAGCAGAAAGGTTGGGAAAAAGTTGGAGGAATGGAGAGAGGCTGAAATTTCTATCCCTTTGTGACTTGTTGGAGGAAGTGACGAAAAAATGTTTATGAAGCATGAGAGTGCAAAGAGGAGAGTGCAAAGAGCAAAGTGCAGAGAAGAGCGTGCAGAGAAGAGATTGCAAAGAGCAGAGAGGAAAGTGCAAAGAGGAGAAATACAGAGTAAACATTTTGAAGTGGGAAGTAACAAACAAATCAGTGTTTCCTTGATATCCCAGCTGGTTCAATGTTGATTGAATGGAATCCAGTTCCTAGAGCCTTGTCCAACTGCCATTTTTACTGCCATTTATAAGCAGTAAAATTTTATCACTAATGTCATCCCCTATGCTGGGCCTGAATTTATATGCAGCTGGTTGAGTAAACCAGAGCCTAATGAACTAATGAATCAATTATCCAGTGATCAAAGAGTGTTACAAACACCAGAACCAGAAGTTTTGGGGCTATAAAAATATCTCTTGCTCAATGAGGAATGGGACACAGATGTGAGATATTTATCAAAATCATCTGAAACAATGGCAGTACCTTTCTTTTGTTGTAGGTTCTGGATGTATCTGGGGCTGAGGTTTTGGCCGGTTCTATCCGCGGGTGCCAAGTAGAGATTCTGGAGAACTGCGGCCACTCAGTAGTGATGGAAAGGCCCAGGAAAAGCGCCAAACTCATGACGGACTTCTTGTCTTCAATTCAGAGCACAGAGAACAACAAGAAACACGAATAATATTTCTGGTCCTTCTCTCCCGTCGCGTTGAGTCTCTCAGGGATCCGGCAGAACCACTAGGAATAGAATGTAGTTCCTGGGCCGAGACCCAACAATGACTTTGTTCTGTGCCGCAGATAAGGGCGACCAATGGCACAAGCCTCTGGGACTGGGGATGAAGATACGGACGTCGGCCCAATAATTCTGTATCTCGTTATTTCTCAGTAGGACCCTGTGTCTGGTCCAAACCATGAAAACCCGAATTATGGCCCATAAAACCCATTATAGTCTGCCATGTCTTTAGGCTCTCAGCCTGCTGCATGTAGTTCAACAAGAACTGGCATTTTGGTCCTTTTAGAAATTCTTATTTTTCATTTGGGCTTAGATACCGCGCTAAAGGGAATGTTGGCGCTATATCAATGATAGTAAGATGATAACTGGCAGTTACAGGTGAAATAGAGTGAAAAGGTTGAACTTGATGGACGTGTGACTACAATACTGTGTGTAACTTCAGGGAAATGGCCCCCAGCAGCCAATAATAATGTAACCAGTTAAATCAGAGAGCACAGATAGTGGCACACATAGTGTTAATAATTGGGCTGATTGTATGAAACTGACATTTGGGAAGGTCACAAGTCCCCCCCCCTCCCCTGTGTCCCATGGACTGACCCAATCACTGGAGGGTTTGATGGGTTAATGTGAGGAATGTTCTGGCGCCACTAATTAACCCTAACGAGTAACACTAATGAAAGTACTGTAACTGTATTTTGTATAGAGATCACAAAATGCACAAAAATACTGTGACAATGATCTGGGTGAGACTTGACATTCTGGCTCCATGATGCACAGCCGCATGCAGAGCATTTCTACTTCTGATAATAAATTATAATAACAACTTTGGCTCTTTCTATTGGTCTCCCGGGCGCGTGGGGTGGAGCTCCTCCTGCCCCGGGTTATTTGCAGGATGGGCCTGGGGCAGATTTGCATTTAGGCAATCAGACTAATCAAAGGAGCTCATTAGGCAGAAGGCAAGTGAATGTAATGCAAGACATTTGTTTAATTGTATTGTATTAAACAATACAAAAACTATAAAATCCACATTAGATTACATGACAACACAGGACCCAGTGCAGTCTGTATATTCTGATTATTAATCAGTCTTGTTGTATCGGCTTCTGGCAGATATTATTTGACTTGTGCTGTTTTGATCATTCATGACGATCCCTAAGCAGCCCAGACCACACTGAGCATGTGCACAGTCTTGGTCTTGCAAAGATGTATAACAAAGTTACAAGATGGTGCCCCCTGTGGCCAACTTTGAAAGCATAAATCATTTGTTTGATTAGGCTTGTGGTGCAGTAAGTTCATGTTTATGTTTAGTATACAAAATACAGCATTTCTAGTATTATTCTATTTTACTCTTTACTTTTTACATCTGCACTGAAATCAACCTCACGTCCTTCTTTTTGCTTTTCGCTACATATTGTTGGTGGAGGCCCTGTGGACAGATCACCTGCATAATAATAATATAAGAGCAGCCATAGGAGTGTGAGTTTAGAGCGGTCTCTATCGTTGGTTTGAGGTGATTTCAGTGTACACTGTATATATATATAATACACAAAAGCCATGAATATCTTGTAAATTATATCCTTATAAACGGTGAGTTCTGATGTCATCAGTTATAAACGGTGAGTTCTGATGTCATTTCAGTCACATGACGCACTGAAATTTGTGTATTATAATAAATAAAGTACCCCCAGTTGTAAAATATGAGGATATTAGAAGTTACCTCGGAGTTCCATGACCTGTATAAAAACACTCGGCCTTCGGCCTCGTGTTTTTATATGATCATAAAACTCCTCGGTAACTTATAATATCCTTATATTTTACAAGAGGGGGTACTTTATTCACTATATAAATATATTATAATACCTCAACAATTAAGATAAGGTCCTTTTGGTTTATTCCAGGCATTAGATTTGCAGTACCTGTTAAAATCCATCATTTTTCTGTATTTGGTTTTTAAAAAATGAGAGAAGAAATTATTTTCCTGTAGAACGCCCACCCTCCCTTTATATTTTGTGCAATGCTCTGGGCCAGTTCTTTGCAGCCTCTCAGGCAGGTGGGAATAAACCTGTCCATATCCAGAGTGTAAATGTGGCGATAATAGTTGTGCTACAAAGTGACCAATAGCATCTGTGCTGTTCACTACGATTGTACCTCCCCAAGGAAAATCCTCTTGGCTCCATGTTGCCACAGAATGTTTCTAATGTGTGGGGCAATTACTAATAATATGACTTTGGCCTTGTCAGGTAAGTCCCCCCCACTGTGGACTTTATCATTTCAAGGAATAGTTCAGTGTGAAAAGAAAAACTGGGGTAAATAAATAGGCTGTGCAAAATAAAAAATGTTTTTAATATAGTAGTGAGGCAAAAATGTAATGTATAAAGGCTGGAGTGAACAGATGTCTAATAAAACAGCCAGAATCCAACTTCATGCTTTTCAGCTCTATAACTCTGAGTTAGTCAGTGACTATAAGGGGGGCCACATGGTACATTTCTGTTCAGTGAGTTTGTAATTGATCCTCAGCATTCAGCTCAGATTCAAAAGCAACAGTTATGTCCCATGTGACCTCCCCTCAAGTCTCTGATTGGTATACTGCCTTGTAGCCAGGGTAACCTGTCAGTGTAAACCAAGAGAGCTGAAAAAGCAGGAAGTAGTGTCTGACTGACATCAATACATATACATCCAACCACTCCAGCCTTTATACATTACATTTTTGCCTAAACTAACTATATTAGATACATTATTTATTTTGCACAGTCTATCGATTTACCAGTTTTTATTTTTACACTGAACAATTCACTTGAATCATGTGCTCAGCCTGGGGGGGATCATGTGTAAAGTCTGCAGGTGACACTGCCCTAGTGGTGGACAATAAGAAAACACTGGCAGTTAAATTTGCTTGTTATGGGAAGATGTTACAGTGTTCTGATCCGAGTTTCCAGAGTCTATTGCTTCCCCCTCAGGGGCCTCACAAATGTAAACTGAAGGGTGAGATTAGGGGGTACATTCCTATAGGCTAAAGAGGCAACTGGGATTGCTTGTACTTGATCCCAACGAAGATATAATTAATCCTTATTGGAAGCAGAACCAGCCTATTGGCTTTATTTAATGTTTATATGATTTTCTAGTAGACTTAAGGTATGAAGACCCACATTACACAAAGATCAGTTATCCAGAAAACCCAGGTCCCGAGCCATTCTGGATAACAGGTCCCATACCTGTATTACAATTACTGCCGGCTTAGAGAACATTGTGTTACCCAAGGTGTATCTGTAATGGAAATGTGTTGTTTTTGAAGTACAACACCCCCAAATCCTGACATCCAGTCCCCATTATAAGTTCACTCCTTGCTATTTGTTTTATGGGGCCCTCATGCCTCAGTGTTGGATGTTTAAAGCAGAAAGGTGAGTTTCCACCTGTGGCAGCTGCTTGATGAACTGGGTCAGTCCTAGGGAATGGTAGTAGAGCTAATTAGGGCCTTATTGGGCGCCCTCCGTTTGTAGTTACAACCCCTGGTGATGGTCAAATCTGTCCCATTTTGCTTCGTGGAAAAATTTGCAAAATTTGAAAAAGGCATATTTTCAAATATATTCATTTATTTTCTAGACTTTTTTTTTTACTGCACAGGTATTGTAGTTCATTTCTGTGTATTTCCTTTATTTTTAGAAATCAAAAGTGTTATGTATTTCATGTGCGGCCCAAGAAAAATTTTCGAATGTGGCCCCGGGAAGCCAAAAGGTTGGACACCCCTGCTGTAAATTATAATTCATAATGTACCCCCTAATTTATAGATATGTGATCACATTGGAGTTATGCGGCCTCGTGTTTTTATATGGTCACATAACTCCTCTGTGACTTGTGATATCTTTATAAATTACAGTAGGGGTACATTATCCACTATATAATATATTAGTTATGCACCGTATCCAGGATTCGGTTCGGAATTCGGCCTTTTCAGGCAGGGATTTGGCCGAATCCTTCTGCCCAGCCAAACCTTTGTTTTCCCCTTTCTACCCCTAATTTGCATATGCAAATTAGGATTCGGTTCTCGTCCGAATCTTTCGCGACTGATTCGGGGTTCGGTGCATCCCTATAATATATATATCTATATATACATATGAAATATGCGTGTGTGTAAGTAAAAGACCAGTGTGGGCTGCTTTGATTTTTTTTGCCAGGGCTGCTTTTTTACTCCCAGTCCGGCCCTGTCACTGGGGAGCAATGGGGCAGCATCAAAGGTGCAAGAGGAATAGAATCACAATCACATTCAGCTTGAATTGTTATGGGTCCAGTTGAAAGACATAGATACACACATACATTATTTCCCTGGGCTGGGACTTGCAGGTCTGTCATTGTAAGATTTTGGTTTTCAAAATGTGCTTTTTTTTTTTTTTTTTGTCAGCGAAGCATTTTTATGATTTTGTATTAGGGTTGATACCTTTTCAATTGGGGGCGGTGCGAATGACAGGGGCGGCGCCAGTGGTGTTGGGACAGGGTGGATAATGGGGTTCAGGGCTGATGATGTGGCGATTGATTGGCTAATTGCCGTGTCATTAACTTCAATGTCCTGTCTGGATTTCCTAATTTGGAAGTACGGGACAGACCATCCAAAAACAGGGCTGTTTTGGGAGAAAATCCGGATAGATGGCAACCCTACACTGTAGGTGCTCTCATCATTTTCCCCATTCCTTTTCTGTTTTCAGCCATATTAGCAGTTTTCAGCACTTTTATACTGCTAGGCAGGGGTCACCTCAACAGCCAGGCCCGGATTTGTGGCGAGACCCCAGGCCTAGGGCAAACAAAATGATAGGGACGGCATGCCATCCAGTTCTCTTTCCTAAGGAGCACTGGGGACTCAAAGCTCAAATGCTTGAGAAGTGCGCTTGCTTGCGCTTGTGCGGGGAGGATCCAGGCTGGGTCAGCGCTAGGACCATGAGACGCACAAGAAGCAGCCGGCACTGCGGCCTTGGGGCGCCACCTCACAAAGTCCGGGCCTGTCCACAGCTCTTTGGGAAGGTCCAGAGTGTCAGCCCCTTGGCACTTTCTATGCACCGCCAGAATTCCTTTAACCCTTGCAGTGCTGACTCTCAGTTGCACCAAAGCCTAATACTAGCAGTCTAAAAATGCAAATATCTCAGAAACGAATAAAAAAGTGATTGAAAAATTGCAAGAGTGATCAGGGAAGCTGCTTGAGTTAGCTTACAACAATTCATTGTTTGGGGTTAATAATAGATTGTCCCCCTACCATCACCCCTCCCCAATAAAGTCAGTTATAATAAATCATTAAAATATATTTGGCCCGACATGCCCCAATGGAATTGATCTGAGGCCAGAGGAGGGTGACCAATGGCACAAGCCTCTGGGACTGGGGATGAAGATACGGACGTCGGCCCGATAATTCTGTATCTCGTTATTCTCAGTAGGACCTGTGTCTGGTCCAAACCATGAAAACCCGAATTATGGCCCATAAGACCCATTATAGTCTGCCATGTCTTTAGGCTCTCAGCCTGTTTGCATGTAGTTCAACAAGAACTGGCATTTTGGTCCTTTTAGAAATTCTTATTTTTCATTTGGGCTTAGATACCGCGCTGCAGGGAATGTTGGCGCTATATCAATGATAGTAAGATGATAACTGGCAGTTAGACAGGTGAAATAGAGTGAAAAGGTTGAACTTGATGGACGTGTGTCTACAATACTGTGTGTAACTTCAGGGAAAGGCCCCAGCAGCCAATAATAATGTAACCAGTTAAATCAGAGAGCACAGATAGTGCACACATAGTGTTAATAATTGGGCTGATTGTATGAAAACGACATTTGGAAGGTCACAAGTCCCCCCCCTCCCCTGTGTCACATGGACTGACCCAATCACTGGAGGTTTGATGGGTTAATGTAGGAATGTTCTGCGCCACTAATTAACCCTAACGAGTAACACTAATGAAAGTACTGTAACTGTATTTTGTATAGAGATCACAAAATGCACAAAAATACTGTGACAATGATCTGGGTGAGACTTGACATTCTGGCTCCATGATGCACAGCCGCATGCAGAGCATTTCTACTTCTGATAATAAATTATAATAACAACTTCGGCTCTTCTATTGGTCTCCGGGCGCGTGGGGTGGAGCTCCTCCTGCCCCGGTTATTTGCAGGATGGGTCTGGGGCAGATTTGCATTTAGTCATCAGGCCAATTAAAGGAGCTCAAAGCTAATTAAAGGAGCTCATTAGGCAGAAGCAAGTTAAATGCAAGACATTTGTTTAACTGTATTGTATTAACAAATAGAAAAACTATAAAATCCACATTAGATTACATGACAACACAGGAGCCAGTGCAGTCTGTATATTCTGATTATTAATCAGTTCTTGCTGTATCGGCTTCTGGCAGATATTATTTGACTTGTGCTGTTTTGATCATTTATGACGATCCCTAAGCAGCACAGACCTCACTGAGCATGTGCACAGTCTTGTCTTGCAAAGATGTATAACAAAGTTACAAGATGGTGACCCCCTGTGGCCAACTTTGAAAGCATAAAATCATTGTTTGATTAGGCTTGTGGCATGAGTGATACTCAGGAGTTCCCTGTATAACTCAGCCGCAGCCTTGTGCCTTTATATGGTCCCAGTGACTTCTAATATCCTTTATCATATTACCAGTTATGGGCGTACATTATCCCCTTATAATACTATGAGTGATACTCAGAGTTCCCTGTATAACTCAGCCTGCCAGCCTTGTGCCTTATTATGGTCACAGAACAACCCCTCAGTGATTTCTAATATCCTTATCATTTACAGTAGGGGGGACATTATTCCCTATATACCATTGAGTGATACTCAGAGTTCCCTGTATATAACTCAGCCTGCAAAGCCCTGGTCTTTTAAGGGTCACAGAAACAATCCCTTAGTGACTTCTAATATCCTTGAAATTTACAGCAGGGGTACATTTTATCCCTTATAATACATGAGTGATACTCAGATTTCCTGGTATAATTAAGCCTGTAGCTTGTGCCTTTATTGGTCACAGAACAAACCCCTCAGTGACTTCTAATATCCTTATCATTTACAGTAGGAGCGTACATTATCCCTTATAATACATGAGTGTACCAAAAGTTCCCTGTATAACTTTTAGCTGCAGCCTGCAGCCTGCAGCCTGGTGCCTTTATTGGTCCACAGAACAAACCCCCCAGTGACTTCTAAATCCTTATCATTTACAGTGAGGGGGTACATTATCCCTTATAAACATGAGTGATACTCAGAGTTCCCTTTTTATATAACTCAGCCGGCAGCCTGTGCTTATATGGTCAGTGAACTTCAATATTCTTATCATTTACAGTAGGGGGTACAGTTTATCCCTTATAATACGAGTGATACTCAGCGTTCCCTGTATAACTCAGCCTGCAGCCTTGTGCCTTTATATTGGTCACAGAACAACCCCTCGTTGGACTTCTATATCCTTATCAGTTACAGTAGGGGGTACATTATCCCTTATAATACATGAGTGATACTCAGTTCCCTGTATAACTCAGCCTGGCGCCTTGGCCTTTATATGGTCACAGAACAACCCCTCAGTGGACTTCGAATATCCTTATCATTTTACAGTAGGGGGTATTATTATCCTCTATAATACATGGGATACTCAGAGTCCCTGTATAACTCAGCCTGCCGCCTTGTGCCTTTACTATGGTCACAGAACAACCTCAGTGACTGTCTAATATCCTTATCATTACAGTAGGGGGTACAATTATCCTTTAAATTACATGGTGTATCTCAAGAAGTTCCCTGATATAAACTCAGCCTGCAGTCCTGTGTGTCTTTATATGGTCACAGAAGCAATCCCTCAGTGACTTCAATATCCTTATCATTTACAGTAGGGTTACATTATCCTTATAATACATGAGTGAAACTCAGAGTTACCCTGTATAACTCAGCCCGGCAGCTTGTATCTTTATAATGGTAAAGAACAACCCTCAGTGACTTCTATATCCTTATCATATTACCAGTTAGGGGGTACATGATCCTTATAATACATGAGTGAATACTCAGAGTTCCCTAGATATACTCAAGCCTGCGCCTTGATGCCTTTATAATGTCAACAGAACAACCCCCCCCAGTGACTTCTAATATCACTTATCATTATACAGAGGGGTCATTATCCCTTAAAACATGAGTATACTCAGAGTATCCCTGTATAACTCAGCCTGCAGCCTTGTTGCCTTTAATATGTGTCAGTGACTTCTAATATTCTTATCATTTCAGTAGGGAGGTACATTATCCCTTATAATACGACGTGATACTCAGCGTTCCCTTGATATAACTCAGCCTGCGCCTTGTGCCTATTATATGGTCACTGAAACAAAACCCCTCAGTGACTTCGAATATCTTATCAATTTACAGTAGGAGTATATTATCCCTTATAATAACATGAGTGATACTCAGAGTTCCCTGTATAACTCAGCCTGCAGCCTTGTGCCTTTATATGGTCACAGAACAACTCCTTAGTGACTTCTAATATCCTTATCATTTACAGTAGGGGGTACATTATCCCTTATAATACATGAGTGATACTCAAGAGTTCCCTGTATAACTCAGCCTGCAGCCTTGTGCCTTATATGGTCACAGAACAATCCCTCAGTGACTTCTAATATCTTATCATTTACAGTAGGGTACATTATCCCTTATAATACACGAGTGATACTCAAGTTCCCTGTATAACTCAGCCTGCAGCCTTGTGCCTTTATATGGCCACAGAACAACCCCTCAGTGACTTCTAATATCCTTATCATTTACAGTAGGGTGTACATTATCCTTTATAATACATGAGTGATACTCAGAGTTCCCTGTATAAGTCAGCCTGCAGCCTTGTGCCTTTATATGGTCACAGAACAACCCCTCAGTGACTTCTAATATCCTTATCATTTACAGTAGGGGGTACATTATCCCTTATAATACATGAGTGATACTCAGAGTTCCCTGTATAACTCAGCCTGCAGCCTTGTGCTTTATATGGTCACAGAACAACCCCTCAGTGACTTCTAATATCCTTATCATTTACAGTAGGGGGTACATTATCCCTTATAATACATGAGTGATACTCAGAGTTCCCTGTATAACTCAGCCTGCAGCCTTGTGCCTTTATATGGTCACAGAACAACCCTCAGTGAACTTCTAATATCCTTATCATTTACAGTAGGGGGTACATTATCCCTTATAATACATGAGTGATACTCAGAGTTCCCTGTATAAGTCAGCCTGCAGCCCTTGTGCCTTTATATGGTCACAGAACAACCCCTCATGACTTCTAATATCCTTATCATTTACAGTAGGGGGTACATTATCCCTTATAATACATGAGTGATACTCAGAGTTCCCTGTATAAGTCAGCCTGCAGCCTTGTGCCTTTATATGGTCACAGAACAACCCCTCAGTGACTTCTAATATCCTTATCATTTACAGTAGGGGGTACATTATCCCTTCTAATACATGAGTGATACTCAGAGTTCCCTGTATAAGTCAGCCTGCAGCCTTGTGCCTTTTATATGGTCACAGAACAACCCCTCAGTGACTTCTAATATCCTTATCATTTACAGTAGGGGGTACATTATCCCTTATAATACATGAGTGATACTCAGAGTTCCCTGTATAACTCAGCCTGCAGCCTTGTGCCTTTATATGGCCACAGAACAACCCCTCAGTGACTTCTAATATCCTTATCATTTACAGTAGGGGGTACATTATCCCTTTAATACATGAGTGATACTCAGAGTTCCCTGTATAAGTCAGCCTGCAGCCTTGTGCCTTTATATGGTCACAGAACAACCCCTCAGTGACTTCTAATATCCTTATCATTTACAGTAGGGGGTACATTATCCCTTCTAATACATGAGTGATACTCAGAGTTCCCTGTATAAGTCAGCCTGCAGCCTTGTGCCTTTATATGGTCACAGAACAACCCCTCAGTGACTTCTAATATCCTTATCATTTACAGTAGGGGGTACATTATCCTTATAATACATGAGTGATACTCAGAGTTCCCTGTATAACTCAGCCTGCAGCCTTGTGCCTTTATATGGTCACAGAACAACCCCTCAGTGACTTCTAATATCCTTATCATTTACAGTAGGGGGTACATTATCCCTTATAATACATGAGTGATACTCAGAGTTCCCTGTATAAGTCAGCCTGCAGCCTTGTGCCTTTATATGGTCACAGAACAACCCCTCAGTGACTTCTAATATCCTTATCATTTACAGTAGGGGGTACATTATCCCTTATAATACATGAGTGATACTCAGAGTTCCCTGTATAACTCAGCCTGCAGCCTTGTGCCTTTATATGGTCACAGAACAACCCTCAGTGACTTCTAATATCCTTATCATTTACAGTAGGGGTACATTATCCCTTATAATACATGAGTGATACTCAGAGTTCCCTGTATAAGTCAGCCTGCAGCCTTGTGCCTTTATATGGTCACAGAACAACCCCTCAGTGACTTCTAATATCCTTATCATTTACAGTAGGGGGTACATTATCCCTTATAATACATGAGTGATACTCAGAGTTCCCTGTATAAGTCAGCCTGCAGCCTTGTGCCTTTATATGGTCACAGAACAACCCCTCAGTGACTTCTAATATCCTTATCATTTACAGTAGGGGTACATTATCCCTTCTAATACATGAGTGATACTCAGAGTTCCCTGTATAAGTCAGCCTGCAGCCTTGTGCCTTTATATGGTCACAGAACAACCCCTCAGTGACTTCTAATATCCTTATCATTTACAGTAGGGGGTACATTATCCCTTCTAATACATGAGTGATACTCAGAGTTCCCTGTATAAGTCAGCCTGCAGCCTTGTGCCTTTATATGGTCACAGAACAACCCCTCAGTGACTTCTAATATCCTTATCATTTACAGTAGGGGGTACATTATCCCTTCTAATACATGAGTGATACTCAGAGTTCCCTGTATAAGTCAGCCTGCAGCCTTGTGCCTTTATATGGTCACAGAACAACCCCTCAGTGACTTCTAATATCCTTATCATTTACAGTAGGGGGTACATTATCCCTTCTAATACATGAGTGATACTCAGAGTTCCCTGTATAAGTCAGCCTGCAGCCTTGTGCCTTTATATGGTCACAGAACAACCCCTCAGTGACTTCTAATATCCTTATCATTTACAGTAGGGGGTACATTATCCCTTATAATACATGAGTGATACTCAGAGTTCCCTGTATAAGTCAGCCTGCAGCCTTGTGCCTTTATATGGTCACAGAACAACCCCTCAGTGACTTCTAATATCCTTATCATTTACAGTAGGGGGTACATTATCCCTTATAATACATGAGTGATACTCAGAGTTCCCTGTATAAGTCAGCCTGCAGCCTTGTGCCTTTATATGGTCACAGAACAACCCTCAGTGACTTCTAATATCCTTATCATTTACAGTAGGGGGTACATTATCCCTTATAATACATGAGTGATACTCAGAGTTCCCTGTATAACTCAGCCTGCAGCCTTGTGCCTTTATATGGCCACAGAACAACCCCTCAGTGACTTCTAATATCCTTATCATTTACAGTAGGGGGTACATTATCCCTTATAATACATGAGTGATACTCAGAGTTCCCTGTATAAGTCAGCCTGCAGCCTTGTGCCTTTATATGGTCACAGAACAACCCCTCAGTGACTTCTAATATCCTTATCATTTACAGTAGGGGGTACATTATCCCTTATAATACATGAGTGATACTCAGAGTTCCCTGTATAACTCAGCCTGCAGCCTTGTGCCTTTATATGGCCACAGAACAACCCCTCAGTGACTTCTAATATCCTTATCATTTACAGTAGGGGGTACATTATCCCTTATAATACATGAGTGATACTCAGAGTTCCCTGTATAACTCAGCCTGCAGCCTTGTGCCTTTATATGGTCACAGAACAACCCCTCAGTGACTTCTAATATCCTTATCATTTACAGTAGGGGGTACATTATCCCTTCTAATACATGAGTGATACTCAGAGTTCCCTGTATAACTCAGCCTGTAGCCTTGTGTCTTTATATGGTCACAGAACAACCCCTCAGTGACTTCTAATATCCTTATCATTTACAGTAGGGGGTACATTATCCCTTATAATATATGAGTGATTGTCACGGCCGGCACCCGATACCAGAACAAATGCCAAGCACCCTGGTCTCGGCTCGGCTTCACCAGTAGTGTGACCACCGTTGGGCTTCGGGAGGAGCCCTCAGCTTACTTGGGTGCCACCTGGACTTTACGAGGGGTGCAAGGCTAGATGTTCTGGCTGGCAAAGGGGCACGGCTGTTTAGCAGAGTCTTTAGGCCGAAGGTCACGGTACAAAAGGTCAAGGCAAGCGGATGGTCAGACAGGCTGGATCAAGGCAGGTGGATAACAGAATCGTCAGGAAGGCAAAGGGTCAAAACCAGGTGATCAATCAGATGGGTTGAGGCAGAATCAGAGTCAAATAACAGGCAGAGGTCAAACCGGAACATCAAACAGGAGGATTAAGCAGAGTCAAGGTCGGTTTCAGGCAAGGGTCAGGTTCCAGAGATCAGAATAGTCAAACAGGCAGGCAAAGGGTCAAAACAGATAATCAGGAACAGATTCACACAGAATAGCAACAGCTAAAGCACCAGGAACAAATCCTATCACGGGCAATCTAAAATTACAAACTGTCCCTTTAAATACATTCAAAACTCGCGCCATTGCACGCTGACGTCACACGTCAGCGCGCCTGCGCCTTTAAGACGCGGACGGAAGCGGCGCGCGCGCCCTAGGCGCAGAAGATCCCTGCGGGCGTCCCCGCTTGGAGTGCGACGAGCGTCCCCGTCGCACTCCACAACCCCTACCGGGGTAAGTTATTACAGTGATACTCAGAGTTCCCTGTATAACTCAGCCTGCAGCCTTGTGCCTTTATATGGTCACAGAACAACCCCTAAGTGACTTCTAATATCCTTATCATTTACAGTAGGGGGTACATTATCCCTTATAATACATGAGTGATACTCAGAGTTCCCTGTATAACTCAGCCTGCAGCCTTGTGCCTTTATATGGTCACAGAACAACCCCTCAGTGACTTCTAATATCCTTATCATTTACAGTAGGGGGTACATTATCCCTTATAATACATGAGTGATACTCAGAGTTCCCTGTATAACTTAGCCTGCAGCCTTGTGCCTTTATATGGTCACAGAACAACTCCTTAGTGACTTCTAATATCCTTATCATTTACAGTAGGGGGTACATTATCCCTAATAATACACGAGTGATACTCAGAGTTCCCTGTATAACTCAGCCTGCAGCCTTGTGCCTTTATATGGCCACAGAACAACCCCTCAGTGACTTCTAATATCCTTATCATTTACAGTAGGGGGTACATTATCCCTTATAATACATGAGTGATACTCAGAGTTCCCTGTATCAGTCAGCCTGCAGCCTTGTGCCTTTATATGGTCACAGAACAACCCCTCAGTGACTTCTAATATCCTTATCATTTACAGTAGGGGGTACATTATCCCTTATAATACATGAGTGATACTCAGAGTTCCCTGTATAACTCAGCCTGCAGCCTTGTGCCTTTATATGGCCACAGAACAACCCCTCAGTGACTTCTAATATCCTTATCATTTACAGTAGGGGGTACATTATCCCTTATAATACATGAGTGATACTCAGAGTTCCCTGTATAACTCAGCCTGCAGCCTTGTGCCTTTATATGGTCACAGAACAACCCCTCAGTGACTTCTAATATCCTTATCATTTACAGTAGGGGGTACATTATCCCTTATAATACATGAGTGATACTCAGAGTTCCCTGTATAACTCAGCCTGCAGCCTTGTGCCTTTATATGGTCACAGAACAACCCCTCAGTGACTTCTAATATCCTTATCATTTACAGTAGGGGGTACATTATCCCTTATAATACATGAGTGATACTCAGAGTTCCCTGTATAACTCAGCCTGCAGCCTTGTGCCTTTATATGGTCACAGAACAATTCCTCAGTGACTTCTAATATCCTTATCATTTACAGTAGGGGGTAGGGATGTAGCGAACGGCGGAAAAAATGTTCGCGAACATATTCGCGAACTTGCGTCAAAAATGCGAACGGTTCGCGAACGTCGCGAACCCCATAGACTTCAATTGGAAGGCGAATTTTAAAAGCTAGAAAAGACATTTCTGGCCAGAAAAATGATTTTAAAGTTGTTTAAAGGGTGCAACGACCTGGACAGTGGCATGCCAGAGGGGGATCAAGGGCAAAAATGTATCTGAAAAATACATTGTTGACACAGGCGCTGCGTTTTGTGCTGTAAAGGGCAGAAATCACACTACGTCACTCAGGTGATGTTTCTGGACACGGAATGTGAAAAAGCTCACACAGCGAGGTGGCACTTGGTTAAAGACTGGGCAAACCAATGCCTGCAAGGGCAACGTATACAGTAGTGGATACGGAATATATTATTGCTGCTGTATCACTCAGGTGATGTTTTACGGACACAGAATTATTATTGTTATTTAGACAGAATGTGAAAAAGCTCACACAGCTAGGTGGCACTTGCATACCTCCCAACTGTCCCTCTTTTGACCACTCAACCCCCTGTCCCTCTTTTGTACTGGAAAGTCCCTCTTTTCTCTGAACTGAACAGCTAACTTAATTAGCTTTTGGCAAAGAGCTCAGAACAGCTAACAGGTGCAAATAAGATACTTTGTAACAATTTTGACTCTGGTTGGTGCTGGTAGTGGTGAACTACTAGGAGGAGCAGCACACCAGTCCCACTCCCCAACACAGCTAGACTAATAGCACTGGGCTCTTATAGTAGCAAAGTAAAAAAACAAAAAAGAAAATAAAAGCAGTCCTTACAAGGACTATTGGGTTACAGGCAGCAGTCAGCAGATGAGAGATCAGCAGCAGGACAGCTGCCCACAGCAGCTACATACAGAGCACTGCAGTAGAAGGTAGATTACTAGCCAGCAAAGCTACCTAACCTAAAATGTCCCTCAAATCCCTGCAGAGTTCTGTCCCTACAATACAGAGCAGTATCAAGTAGATTACTAGCCAGCAAAGTTACTATCAACTGTCCCTCAAATCACTAACCAGCTCTCTCCCTACACTAGCTCTTCCAAGCACACACAGGCAGAATGAAAAAACGCTGCAGGGCTTCAGTTTATATATGGAAGGAGAGTGGTCCAGGGGGTGTAGGGGTGGTCCAGGAGGGAGAGCTTCCTGATTGGCTGCCATGTATCTGCTGGTCTGGGGTGAGAGGTCAAAAATAAGCGCCAGCTAAGGCGAACCCAAATTGGCGAACGTCGCGCGACGTTCGCGAACATTCGGCGGACGCGAACAGTCGATGTTCGCGCGAATTAGTTCGCAGGCGAACAGTCCGCGACATCCCTAGTAGGGGGTACATTATCCCTTATAATACATGAGTGATACTCAGAGTTCCCTGTATAACTCAGCCTGCAGCCTTGTGTCTTTATATGGTCACAGAACAACCCCTCAGTGACTTCTAATATCCTTATCATTTACAGTAGGGGGTACATTATCCCTTATAATACATGAGTGATACTCAGAGTTCCCTGTATAACTCAGCCTGCAGCCTTGTGCCTTTATATGGTCACAGAACAACCCCTCAGTGACTTCTAATATCCTTATCATAACAACCCCTCAGTGACTTCTAATATCCTTATCATTTACAGTAGGGGGTACATTATCCCTTATAATACATGAGTGATACTCCGAGTTCCCTGTATAAATCAGCCTGCAGCCTTGTGCCTTTATATGGTCACAGAACAACCCCTCAGTGACTTCTAATATCCTTATCATTTACAGTAGGGGTACATTATCCCTTATAACACACAACCAATGAGCTCACAGACAGACAAGAGAAGAAGGCGGGGGTTATATTGAAGACTGCAGCATTTATTCCAGTTTATTTGTTACATGGAGAATTTCACAGTGAGGTGCAAAGCACAATAAGAAGCATCACAAACTCACAGTCGATTGTTTCCATAGTGTTAAGTGAGTACTAAATACCCTACAAGGGTGAGTGGGCGGAGCTGCTCCGGGTAACTAGGGAGTTATTCTGTACAAAGGATTTAGCCAATAACATTGAGATTTTATCATCAGTTGAGAAAGTGACCCCTCCCCCCCCAAGGGGCATTTACCTTGTGTACCATAGGTCTCTATAAGCCAAAATGTTTCTGTCCTTCCATTGGTCACTGGACCAGCATTATAAGCTTGATTCACAGATAACATATGTGACCATATTCTGCAGCCCTCACCTGCATCTAAGCAGCCCAGCCCGGGATATGAGAAGCCACTGGCTATTAGAGGGTGCTGGGAGTTGCAATTCAGTACAATTGCTTCAGATAAGCCATCACAAGTGAGTGAATATAAAATGTGTCCCAGCTCATTCCTGTTAATGATGTGCCTTGAATTCTATTTGGTTTGAGGATTATGAGCACTAAATATTCCTTCTCCTGCGCCGCCATGTTACTTGTCTCAGCTGATTCCAAAGTAACAACTGTAAAGCCAAAGGCAAACTAGAGTTATAGGTCTGTTATCCACCAGCGCCTAGTGTTCTTCTCCATTGGTCTCTTAAAGGAGAACTAAATCCTAAAAATAAATATGGCTAAAAATTTCATATTTTATAGAGTGAACTTATTGCACGAGGCTAAAGTTTGAGCTTGTCAATAGCAGCAATGATCCAGGACTTCAAACTTGTCACAGGGGGTCACCATCTTGGAAAGTGTCTGTGACACTCACATGCTCAGTGGGCTCTGATTGGCTGTTGAGAAGCTAAGCTTAGGGCTCGTCACTAATTATCCAGCAGAAAATGAGCTTCCCTGGCTGTAATATAAGCTGATGCTACAGGTTTGCTGATTATTCAATTCTGATGCTAATTGCACTGGTTTCTGTGCTGCCATGTAGTAATTATGTGTATTAATTACTAATCAGCCTTATATTGTGACATTTCTATTCTATGTGTACTGTATATTGTGAGTGGCTCCCTAAGCTCAGTAAGTGACAGCAGCACAGAGCATGTGCAGTGAATCAGCAGAAAAGAAGATGGGGAGCTACTGGGGCATCTTTGGAGACACAGATCTTTACTGCTAAAGGGGTGTGGTTGCCTTGGACTGGTACAGAAGCACAAAACATGTACAACATTTCTACCTACTTCTTTAGTTAGGCTTTAGTTCTCCTTTAAATACCTACACAATCATAAGGCCTATGGAGAAGCCTATGAAAAAGTCATGCCCTCATACAGTATAGAAGCTGAACGTATAAAACGATACATTCCAGGGGCTTCTTAATCCTGTGGGCTGACTATACTCTCTCCCAGACTTGGGGGATTATGGGAAAATCATGTCTGCAACCACATTATTACTATATAGAGGAAACCTTATCAGGACTGTACAAGTATCAGGCAGCAGGGCATTGAGTTCCATTACAGGCGACTTCATGTTGGAAATGTTTCTATGGCAGAGGTTCCCAAACACATGGCAATGCCCCTCTATTTTCTTGTAGCTCCATTTATGAAATCATATCACTCGTACATGAGTTTCTTGGAGATACTATTATTAAAGTGCTGTTCCAGTAGATCTCAAATCCAATTCTCTCATCTGACACACAATACACAATACGATATACAGAATAGTGTTACACAAGCTGTAGGAAAGGGTCTCTCCTCATGGGAAGCAGGGATTTAGCCCACAGGGCAAGTGCACGGGTGCTTATGTGTGGGCATTATTGTATAGCAGGGCCAGAACTAGGGGTAGGCAGAAGAGTAGGGTGCAATGATAGGGGGGTGCAGGGTAGCAACCTCTAAAATAGTCTTCTGCCTACCCCTAGTCCGCAGCCCCCAGTCTTAATCCCCTTCCCTTGGTCATCCACCCCTCTGTCACTCTTCCCTCCCTCCCATCACCCTACCCTCACTCTCCGCTCCCTCCCCTCACTCTCCGCTCCCTCCCATCACCCTCCCCTCTGTCACCCTTCCCTCACTCTCCCATCCCTCCTGTCACCCTCCCCTCTGTCACTTTTCCCTCCCTCCTGTCACCCTTCCCTCGGTCACTCTCCCCTCCCCTCTGTCACTCTCCCCCCCTCCTGTCACCCTCCCCTCTGTCACTTTCCCCTCCCTCCTGTCACCCTTCCCTCGGTCACTCTCCCCTCCCCTCTGTCACTGTCCCCCCTCCTGTCACTCTCCCCTCCCACCTCCCTCCTGCTACCCTCCCCTCTGTCACTCTCCCCTCCTTCCTGTCACCCTTCCCTCGGTCACTCTCCGCTCCCCTCTGTCACTCTCCCCCCCTCCTGTCACTCTCCCCTCCCTCCTGTCACTCTCCCACCTCCCTCCTGCTACCCTCCCCTCTGTCACTCTCCCCTCCCTCCTGTTACCCTCCCCTCTGTCGCTGTCCCCTCCCTCCTCTCTCCCCTCAGTCTCCTCCCTCTCCGTTGTGCCCAGGTCACCAGGGGGTGGTCGGCTGGGTTGCCTAGGGCGCCCAGCCGTACTGGCCGTTATATAGGAAAGGCTAAAGTGACAGTAAAAACACAGGTTTATTAGTTTGGACCAGTAGGAGTGCTGTTCTTTACACCTTATGGAGAATCTGTAGAAGCAGCAATGTAGTCGCTATACCTATAACCCCATAGTGTACTAATAGGATGTATAAGGGAAACAATATGGTAGCTCCCACCCAAGTACAAATATACAGAGAATAAATATTGTGTGCACATATCAAGCTTCACCCTCTAAGAGATCCAATATGGCAGCTCTCACCCCTACGTATATAAATACAACGACCATTATTTGCATGAAATAAGGCACCCGTCATACCTACTGCATGCAAACTACATGGCAGGTAATCCCTATTCATAATAATGGTACGGTCAGCCAGTTATACCCACTGTCACCCAGTACATACAATGAACAGGAGACCAATGCTGCAGGGGCAGTTAAGGATTAATCCAAAGTGAGAGATTTTATTGGTTCATGGTTAAGAGATGAGAAAAGAGGAGGGGTCAGTAGTTATGGATCATGTGATAATGAATAATTCCAGTTTATTTTATTCATACTTTAATATCATTTCATCATTGGGAACGTGATTGGTTGTTGTTCTGTGGAGCCGCAGGGGTTAATAATATTAAACATATAAATAAACCCATAAGCAGCGTAGGACGGGCCAGTATTTCAATTATTGTCCGGTCTTCTAAAATGCACATAAAATTTGTAATTTCTCTAATATAAAAAAAGTCAAATATAAAATTTTACGCAATGTTTTTCTCAGCTCCATATAATCAATTCATTTTTATGATTTTTTTTTATCCAGGAATTATGGGACAGTGATGTGGAATGGGCTCCCGGGAATGTGCTCTTCTCCCCATTTCACCACCAGCAAATAATCCCCTCTCTCCTTCACATGGTAAGTGACAGTGTAGTGTTTGTTCCCCATGTGTTTAATAGAGACCTCCTCGCAGGGCAGGGTGGGGCCGTGGACCCCCACCAGCAGAATGTTGGAACTTTAAAAAGCAACAGAAATTTTATATTAAGAAATAAATTCCATTTGCAAATATAACGGGAATAAATAAATGTTGGATAAATTACATTGTAACAGCAAAAGCTTACAGGGGGAGGGGCATGGAATGTATAACGCAGGAGGTGGGACTAGAACGCTCTGATGTCAGATTACAGGGGGAGGGGCATGGAATGTATAACGCAGGAGGTGGGACTAGAACGTTTTGATGTCAGATTACAGGGGGAGGGGCATGGAATGTATAATGCAGGAGGTGGGACTAGAACGCTCTGATGTCAGATTACAGGGGGAGGGGCATGGAATGTATAACGCAGGAGGTGGGACCAAAACACTCTGATGGAAGCTTACAGGGGAGGGGCAAGGAATGTATAACGCAGGAGGTGGGACTAGAACGCTCTGATGTCAGATTACAGGGGGAGGGGCATGGAATGTATAACGCAGGAGGTGGGACCAAAACACTCTGATGGAAGCTTACAGGGGAGGGGCAAGGAATGTATAACGCAGGAGGTGACAGGGAGGGAGTTTGACATTAAAGGGTATATAAATTGCAATACTGCTTATGTGATATATCTGATCACGTGCCTTAAATGCCAAATACAATATGTGGGATGTAGAACTAGAAAATTGAAGGAAAGAGCAAGGGAGCATATGGGCCAGATAAAAAACCCACGAATGGCGGAGAAGAGTAATATTACCAGACACTTTACTGCCTGTAATGGGGGGGGACTTGGAATCTTTCAGTATTCAAGGCATAGAGAGAGTCAGATTGGGAGAGAGAGGAGGTGACCAGTTGAGCCTTTTAGAAAGGAGAGAAGTATTCTGGATCTTTCATCTGGGCACACGTTTGCCCCTAGGCCTCAACCATGAGTTTGACGTTACCTGCTATACCTGAAGAGGTTAATAATGTTTAGGGTTTTGGGGTTGTGAAGTCTAGAACAAAGAGAGAGCTAATGAGGGTTTTATAAATAATAAGTGCAAAAAAAGTAAGGGCAATTTATATTTTTTGGAATTATACTGTCTTAAAGTGATATATGATGTATGTATTCTATGGTTATTGTTAAATTTAAAATAATATCTGAATCTACCAACAGTGATACATGTAAAAGAATACAAATACCCCACACAGGCAAGTTTGGGAAGGAATTAACAAAGTAGGGTTAATCCCTCACAGAATTTGATTGGTTTTAAAGAAAATGGGAGGGATTGACAGGGTATAAATCCCGCAGAGGACATGCTGTTCACAGATACACCTATGACTAAGCGCCGGAGGGTGCGAAACGCGTAAGGTGGGCCTGGTGGGGTTGTTTGTAACTGAATTTTAATGCTAATTTAATAAAACAATATTTTTTATGAAAACAAAAGCCTTGGGACAGTTATCTTTGGATAAAGGACTTTCTTATATGTGATCGCCTGAGAACTGGGGCGAGTCCCTTAGGCTTAATTAAATGTTAATCAGATGTGGACTCCCAATTGATGTATAATATAACGCAGGAGGTGGGACTAGAACGCTCTGATGTCAGATTATAGGGGGAGGGGCATGGAATGTATAACGCAGGAGGTGGGACCAAAACACTCTGATGGAAGCTTACAGGGGAGGGGCAAGAAATGTATAACGCAGGAGGTGGGACTAGAACGCTCTGATGTCAGATCACAGGGGGAGGGGCATGGAATGTATAACGCAGGAGGTGGGACTAGAACGCTCTGATGTCAGATCACAGGGGGAGGGGCATGGAATGTATAACGCAGGAGGTGGGACTAGAACGTTTTGATGTCAGATTACAGGGGGAGGGGCATGGAATGTATAACGCAGGAGGTGGGACTAGAACGCTCTGATGTCATATTACAGGGGGAGGGGCATGGAATGTATAACGCAGGAGGTGGGACTAGAACGCTCTAATGTCAGATTACAGGGGGAGGGGCATGGAATGTATAATGCAGGAGGTGGGACTAAAACATGCCGATGGAAGCTTACAGGGGGAGGGGAGTTGAAACACAAGCTGTGGGTGGGACTATAACTGACGGCATTTTTCAGTTCTAAAAATAAACACACATAGTGAAAGGGATCATCGGTTCAGTTTATTTTATAGGCCTTTGTCTTTAAAAGGTTAATCTGGTTTGATTTGTCTTAGGGTTGCAAGTTCACCCACTTAACGGGGTTGTTCACCTTTAATGTAACTTTTTGCATGATGTAGTTGTAGAGAGTGGTATTCTGAGACAATTTGCAATTATTTTTCATTTTTTATTATTTGTGTTTTGAATTATTTAGCTTTTTATTCAGCAGCTCTCCGGTTTGCAATTTCAGCCATCTGGTTTAAGGGGCAAAAATTTCCTTAGCAACCATGCATTTATATAGAATGGCTAATTCTAAGCAGCTCAGTTTATAGTTTTGGAATTATTTTCTTCTGTCTCTTTCAAGCTGTCAAATAAGGGGTCACTGACCCCATCTAAATGCTCTGTAAAACTATGAATGTATAGTTACTGCTACTTTTTATTACTCGTCTTTCTATTCAGGTCTCTCCTATTCATATTCCAGTCTCTTATTCAAATCAGTGCATGGTTGCTAGGGGAATTTGCACCCTAGCAGCCGGATTACTGAAAATGCAAACTGGAGAGCTGCTGAATAAAAGGCTAAATAACAAATGCAAGTTGTCTCAGAATAATACTCTCCACATCATACTAAAGGTATGACTGTGACTCCAGCCTGGGGCCCTAAAACGCTACTAATTTAGGCACATGGGCATTGTTGCACATGGGCCGGCTCCAGCGTAAAGGTGCAGCTTGGTTTAAAATAAACTTTAAGCAAAATGTAGACTGCATTGTTGTTAGACAACTTGCAGTTAGTCTTTTTTTTAATTTTTTGACTGTTACAATATGTGTGCAAAACACACACACCTTTCCCACTAGGATTAAATAACCTCAAATAGATCTGTGTGTTGGGCATGTAACTTGCACCACTGGTAACTCAATAAAAGTTATTTGGGCACTTGCACCCGGCATGAATGAAACACAGTGGGGCTCATTTATCAACACTGGGCAAATTTGCCCATGAGCAGTAACCTACAGCAACCAATCAGTGATTAGCTTTTTAAAGCCAGCTGCAAGTAGAACAATGAATGCAGCAATTTGATTGGTTGCTATGGGTTACTGCCCATGGGCAAATTTGCCCAGTGTTGATAAATGACCCCCACTGACTAGTTAGAAAACTACTGTATTTTATCAGATGTTACAGTTTATAAGTGACAGGTTCCTCAAAAGAACGATCAGTGTCCTTACCTGCTTTGCTGCAGTCTACAGTAAAAGTGCTCTTTTGTCCCAAGAAAGCTTTTGATAGGCCGGCGCCTTTGGACGTCACTTTGGTGGCATCTGATGCAAATCTCGGCAAAGCGCTGTACGTGGTCTCCGTGGAAGCTCGGGTTACGGACTGAACGATGATAGAGGAGGTTTCACTGGTACCACCGATACCCACAAGGCGCTGATGAAGAAATGCACACTGGGTAAGAGAGTGTTCCACCAGCTGAAGACATAGGGGAAATTTACTAACAGGTGAATTTTGGCTCCGCCACACGTTGCGCAACTTCATCAGACGTCAATTTGCAGCCTATATGATTACTCATTAAAACGAGATGTTTCCCCATCGAAAATTCGTCAGCACGAACATTTCTAAGCGAACTTTCACTAGCGTTACTTTCTTCCTAGCGAAATTTCACTAAAACACGTCAATTTACATAGGGCGGGTACATATAGGTCGTGTATATATCTTTATTACAGATCCTTATATATTTATTTATTATATTATATACAGGTATGAGACCTGTTATCCAGACTGCTCAGGACCTGGGGTTTTCTGAATAATGGATCTCTCTATAATTTGGATCTTCATACCTTAAGTCTACTAGAAAATCATGTAAACATTAAATAAACCCAATAGGCAGGTTTTGCTTCCAATAAGATTAATTATATCTTAGTTGGGATCAAGTACAAGCTACTGTTTTACTATTACACAGAAAAATGAAAATAATTTTTAAAAATTTGGATTATTTGATTAAAATGGAGTCTATGGGCCTTTCCATAATTCGGAGCTTTCTGGATAACTGATCTCATACCTGTATTATATATATATATGTATTTATTAGAGATCCTTATATATTTATTACAAAGTCTTTACAGAGATACTCTAATGACATGAGCCCAAATGTGGCCCGACCTTCAAATGGTTGAACAGCTACAACTTTTAAACATAATGGCACTTTAAAATATGGGGAAAAAAACGCCAGCGTTCTGTAGTTTTTTATGAATTTTCAGCATAAAGGATATGATGTCACTGACATAAGATTGAGGCTGATGTAGCTTCATCTTATCAGCATACAGGATATGATTTCACTGACATAAGATTGAGGAGGATGTGATTTTATTTTATCAGCATACACTTCACCTTTAATAAATTTGCCCATAGAGAGAGGGTTGTTTAAGATACTGTTCAGACATAGGGGAAAAGGTTAGCAACTTTGCTTCATGGGAATATTTTATAACAATCCTCACGGAATCGGACAGAACATGGAAGTGAGAAAGTGAAATAGTTTGCCTGGAATTAGAGTGTTTAATCTATGTGCAAACACTGCTGCTGTTAGAAAACATTATAGCGTAAGGTTAATTAACATAATTATATTAATAAATACAATATCCACACCTACAGCGTTACCTTCTTGACCTGCATTGTGCTTGGCAGCAACATATTGGGTTGTTCCCTCATTCAGCTGTAGGGCAGGAATTTCACCTAATAACAAATGTCACGTAATGTAACTCACAGGGCTCGGAATATATACACATATAAATAAATATATATATATATATGCCAGTTTTGTACAGTTATACTGTAAGGAAATTTAGCCAGTTACCAATCAGCATCCAAATGGTCTAGAAGTAACAGAATGTTAAAAGCAAATGTCTGATTGGCTGCTATGGGTATCAGGCCAGGGTAGAGTCCTGTGTGGAACCAATTTCCAAGACCCAGACCCGACCCGAACCGCAACCCGCATATTTTATCCACTTTGATCCGCTACCCGACCCGGACCCGCAACTGCCTTATCCGCAACCAGCCAACCACCATCAAACAGGAAGTGATGGTGCTGCAAACCAGAAGTGACGTCATCAACAGTGGGCAGGGACAGACACAATTTTGTAAAACTTTAAAAGGAGTAAAATATAGACAATATTACATAAGATAAAAAATTTAGACGATACCCGCAACCCGACCCGCAGCTATACCCAAACCTGAAAATCCTCCCCTTTCGCAGGGTGCCTGCTTTTTTTGCGGGTAACACATAGGTACCCGATCTGCGGCAGGACTTAAGGCCAGGGTAAATTTCTGCCCATATTACAATGAAACGCTAGAATTCGAATGCTTTGATTGGCTATATATGCAAGTATAGCCCTGCCTACTTTCAAGCTGCTTATACATACAATTTAGTGTAAAATGTGATTAATAAATGCTGATGTCTGGCAGTATAATAAGGATTGTTCAAACTGCCCTGACAAATCTGAGAATATATAGCCAACTTTCTAATTGTCAAAAACTTAGGGGCAGATGTATTAACGGTCGAATTGAAAATTCGAATTCAAATTCGTTTTATGTCAAAACTGTCAAAATTGACTAGGGAATTATTCAAACTCAATTCAAGTTTTTTAAAAAATTAGATTTTTGAGATTTTTCATACTCTGGCCCTTTAAGGATTAAAATTCAACTATTCGCCACCTTAAAGCTGCTGAATTACTGTATCAGTCAATGGGAGAGGTCCAGGGATCAATTTGGGGATGATTGTAGCCTTCCTGACAATTCAAGTTTTTTTCAGAGAAAAAAACTCAAATCGAGTTTGATCGAATTCGATTCAAGTTTTCGGTTCGTTTTAAATGCGTCCGAGTTTTTAAAATTTGGATTTATTAATAATTTTGCCAAAGTCGAATTTCGACTTCAATCGAATTTAAGGGAGTTATCAAAATTTGAAATTCGACTCTTGATAAATGTGCCGCCCCCGACTGATGTCTGATGCTGCTGTTTTCTATCAGAAAACAGCTGATTCACTGATTCACATGCTCTGTGCTGCTGTCACTTACTGAGCTTAGGGAGCCACTCACAATATACAGTACACATAGAATAGAAATGTCACAATATAAGGCTAATTAGTAATTAATACACATACTTACTACATGGCAGCACAGAAACCAGTGCAATTAGCATCAGAATTGAATAATCAGCAAACCTGTAGCATCAGCTTATATTACAGCCAGGGAAGCTCATTTTCTGCTGGATAATTAGTGACGAGCCCTAAGCTTAGCTTCTCAACAGCTGCTCAGAGGTCACTATATAAAATATAGCATTTTTAGCCACATTAATTTTTAGGGTTTAGTTCTCCTTTGAAGTAAACTTTTAGTATATTATAGAATGGCTAATTTCAAAGTTAAATATAAAAAAATCTGTTTGCTCTTTTGAGAAACGGATTTCAGTGCAGAGTTCTGCTGGAGCAACACTATTAACTGATGTGTTTTGATAAAAACATTTTTTCCCATGACCGTATCCCTTTAAGGTTGAGGTGAGCTTCCTTTATCCAGCTGTCCCCATATGACACCGGCACAACTGAAGGTCTATGGACATGGCTAAAAACCCCTGGGTGCACTGGCCCATTTCAGACTGGTGTCATGTCCATGATTAGGGTGCAGTCATTACTCACCTGTAGTACCAGTCTCCAGTCCATCTCCGTAGGCTGTAACTAGCCCTGGATCTCCTTCCTGTCCTGCCTCCCCTACTCGGACTTTAAATGGACTCCCAGGAACGTGGCTCCCATTAAACTTGACGTCAACCATGTGGATCCCATTCTCCCGGGGCATAAAGCGTACAGCATACTTATCTGTTGGCACAGCAGCAATAATTATCAGGTTTTGGCATAACATTATTTTAAATCATGCACAATGTAAGAAACATTCTTAGTATATTCGTATTTATATGAACTAGGGATGCACCGAATCCAGAATTCGATTCGGTATTCGGCCAAGATTACTGTGCCTAGCCGAACCGAATCCTTAAAATCATGTAACTTTTTGTCACAAACAAGGAAGTAAAAAAACAATTTTTCCATGGTGCGTGGCCATTTTCAGCAGGATCCGGCCGAATCCTTGTGCCTGGCTGAACCAATCCTTAAAATCATGTGACTTTTTGTCACAAAACAAGGAAGTAAAAAAAACATTTTTTTCCATGGTGCGCCGCCATTTTCAGCAGGATTCAGCCGAATCCTTGTGCCTAGCCGCAACAAATCCTTAATATCATGTGACTTTTCGTCACAAAACAAGGAAGTAAAAAGTTTTTTTCCGTGCGTGCCTCTATTTTTCGCTCCCCCTCACTGATTTGCTTATGCAAATTAGGGTTTGGATTTGGTTCGGTCGAATCTTTAACAAAGGATTCGAGGGTTTGGGCAAATCGAAAATAGTGGATTTGGTGCATCCCTAATATGTAAGGGTGGAAGCTCCCACTATAATATATAAATATAAAAGAGGTAATGTTCTATCTAGACACACAATAAGGGGTTATTTACTAAACTCCGAATGCCAAAAAAACCCAAAAATGTGTGCTTTTTTTTTAGTATAAAATCCGATTTTTTTGAGGGAAAAACTCCCAAAATTTTTGGGATTTATTATACCCCGAGGATGGAAAAAGTCAGATTCCGAAAATCCAGCATCTCAGACCTGCCGAGGTTGCATATAAATCAATGGGAGAAGTCCCAAAGATTTTTTGATCTGCGATGGGTTTCGTGCAATAATCCGAGGAGTTTGTGTTTTTTGGGCACAAATCAGAAACCCGAGTTTTCGGGTGGAAAATCAGAAAAATGTGTACGATTTGTATTTTTCACGATTTTTTGCGTGTTTTCCCTGTTAACAAAATTTTTGGAAAAGTGTATTTATAAATAAGGCGAAAAAACCTGTGTGGATTTGGTTTCAGAAAATATTGAGATAAATTCGGACCTTGATAAATGGGCCTCCAAGGCAATAGATTTACCTGGTTCCAGTTCAGTGACAAAGCAGTCCTCCACCGCTCCAGACGGGCTATGAACCTTGGCATCAATCTTGCCTCTAGCCCCATTAAGCCGTATGGCAAAGGATGCTGGTTGGTTAACTCTCAATCCAGATTCCTGAAAATAGAATTCAATCAATCCGAAAAAGGAGGCAAACTAGTGCGTTTCAGTGGGTCTCTGCAGGCCAGTTGTGATGTGTGACGACCATTTTATCCAAATAATCCAAATGTTTAAAAAATGATTTCCTTTTACTCTGTAATAATAAAACAGTAATTTGTACTTGATCCCAACTAAGATATAATTAATCCTTATTGGAAGCAAAACCAGCCTATTGGCTTTATTTCATGTTTATATGATTTTCTAGTAGAAGATCCAAATTACAGAAATATCTGTTATCCGAAAAACCCCAGGTCTATGTCATTCTGGATAACAGATCTCATACCTGTACTATCATAACTAGGACCTGTAGATTCCAGGGCTAATTTTTCAACTGAGCTCCGTCTCCGAAGGCCCTGACCAAGACACCCCTGATATTTGAGTGACTTCATATTCCCTGCATCTACCAGAAGTTAAGACCCTGTTTTGCAGTAAAAAGTAAAACAACAGATTCCCCCATTTTAATGAAAGGTAAATTAGTATTAGGAAAGGAGGAAGTTCACTTTAACTCTCTGTATGCCGAGGTCAGCAATAGCCAACTTTTTAAAGCCAGTTTATTAAAGTCAGATAATGAGAATCACTGGGCTACAACATACCCAGGTCAACTTCTCCTTTAATCACGGTTCTATTAGGGGAACCCAATAGTCCCGGAGGCAGTGCAGCAGTTAAAGAAAAAAGAAAGGCCGAGGTGTATCACATTACCGTATTCTCAGCTAAATGCGAAAGAGGGAGACGGAATTCTGTTGGAACAGAACAACTACAGAATGGAGGGGCAATACTAGTTGGTGTGATGGGGGTAAGATCATTGTGTAGTTTGTCTGTCACCCTCTTTAGCTTTTAGCTGCAGCATCTGAAGAGAATTCCTGTCAGAAGCTTTTAAATGAAACACAAGAAAACCATCCAAGTGCCACATTGACCAATTAACATCTTTGCAGAGACCAGAGTCATAGTTACGGAAACCTTCCTTGTTCTCTATTGTGTCCGTAACATTGGATCTCGATTATATTCAGTCTCCCGACAGGCTCCTGTTACTGACTGCCCTGGCTGATTCTCCATATTTATGACGGAAAAACATGGGCCTACAATTATCAGAATGTTCAGCTATCTCCTCGCACTACAAGAAATGGTTATATTTCGTTATATTTTCTACTATCAATGGGCAGAGCTACATAGCAAACCATTCGGCAATAATGGAAGTGCATCTTTGCTTGGTCATTTTGCCCAATCATATACCAAATCAAATGAAATGGTGAAGCTCTTTTAAACGACAACCTGCAGCAAATCCCTGAACACCTGGGTAGTTAGTATACGGGGAAATGTCGTGCAACATCACCTGCTGGGATAGAGATTTCAAGTAAAAATTTAAAATAAGTTAATGTAAAATTGATGAGGGGGCTATTCTAAGAAATTTTGCAAAGTACATTCATTATTTTTTTAAATTTTTATTCCAAGATATTAAGGGATACATGTGCTGTTAATTTGATTGAATTTTGTTACAACAGCGCCACCCGCTGGTCAGTTTCCCACCAGTCTGACCACCAAGTAGTCAAGGAAGTTGTCAGGAGAAAGAAAGAGGCTGCTCTGATGTTCTTCTGCTTAGGAAAGATGTGAGAAAGGTTTCTATTTTTTTCCTAAGCAGAAGAACATCAGCCTCTTTCTTTCTCCTGACAACTTCCTTGACTACTTGCTGGTCAGACTGGTGGGAAAATAGGGATGCAGCGACACCAGGATTTGGGCTTTTTCAGATGGATTCAGATTCGGCTGAATCCTTCTGCCCGGCTGAACCAAATCCTAATTTGTATATGCAAATTAGGGGCGGGAATTGACGGCACTCTTTGTCACAAAACAAGGAAGTAAAAATTTTTCCCCCATCCCACTCCTAATTCGCATTTGGTTCACCAATCTGCTGAATCTTCCGCAAAGGATTTGGGGGTTCCGCCGAATCCAAAATAGTGGATTCGGTGCATCACCATTGGAAAATGACCAGCAGGTGACGCTGTTGTAACAAAATAAATTTATATTAACAGTACATGTATCCCTTAATATCTCAGAATAAAAACAAAATAAATAATGAATGTTCAATTTCTCTCATCAATTTTACATTCATTTATTTTAAAGGTTTACTTATCCTTTAATTCTCTGCTAGCACTATAAGACTGTTCCAAGCAGGCATCTAGTCAATGTAATCTGTGGAGGGCAAGGAGTTAATGGGTCAATGTGGTGAAGTGTAGCGATGTTTCCTTGTGCCTCACCTGAAGGCTGGTGACAGTGAGCCGACGGGCATCGTCCGAAGTGGCAACGATGGGAACTAGGAATGGGCTCTGGGGAATATGTTCATCGTTGAACTTGATAATCACTTCGTAGTCACCTGTAGGAAGTAGAAAGGAAAAAAAGAGATTACATTGGGGAAAAAAAATAGAACAAAAACATAACGGCCAACTGAAAATTTACTTGCTCCCCATAATTGGACTTACCAGGCTCTTGTACAACATAGGAAACTCCAGAAGAGCCATCTTTCCGGTCTTCAAATGAAAGTTCAGCTTTACTTGGGCCTTCTACAGCAATGGAGAGGCCTCCGGCACCAGCTTCCCGGGTCCATATACTGAATTCAGCTAGAGAGCGACAGAACCACCAGTGTTAACAGACAACATAGCATGATCTATTTATTGATTTGCAATAGGATCCTTGTAAATGGGGTAATCCTCAGAGTTATATGGTGGGGCCAAAAGATTGGTTCAGTCTGCTTTGGCCTAGCAAGTCGATGCCCAATTTAGACACAAGTCATTAGGTGTATGGTCAGCTTACCTGGAACTCCAGCCTCTCCTCTTTCTAATCCAGGGCCTCCAGCCTTCACTTTCTCAGCTCCACCGTCTCCCAGGGGTCCCACGGTGAACTGGAATGGGCTCCCTGGCACATGCTCCCCTTTGTATTTTACGCTCACGGTGTGGATCCCGGTCTCTTGTGGCACAAAACGCACACACGACGTGTTCTGTCCAAGATCAACAATCTCTGCTTCTTGTTTCCTCCCTGATGGGCTGATGACCTTTGCCGTCAGTTCATGTCGGTCAATTTCTGGGGGAATTACATAATAAAAAATTACCTTATTATTAACAATTCAGTAACTCACTGCACATTTAAGGGCCAATACACCTTTACTGTTTTCTCCCTCCTTACGGAAATATCAAAGGCTTTTATTTATTTTCAGTTTGCTTTCTAAATGCAAATTTTAGAAAGAATCTGGGTTTTCTTATAGCCTTTATTAACAGGTGTCAAAGGTCCATGCTGGCTGATCCCAGTACTGAGAAAGATTCAGATGGAAAAGTTGAAGGCAGTATGGTCCTTTATTATTAAAGCTAAGTTCAAATGATATTTAACAATATTTATGTCAAAACCTGTGGTAGGCCAAATGTTAAACTAACTCATTTTAAACTACAAGTGCCATGATCCCCTGAAAAAATGTTGGGGGGGGACAACACAGGATCTTTTAGTTCTGTAGAACTCAAATAAGGACATGCAGGAAACAGGACCCCCATGTATCACACCCAAATCATATGTAGTTTAAAAACATGCAGTGTTCCATCTGAGGGAATATTTTTATATTTGGTGGTGAAGCGAAGCACGAATTACTAACATTCTAAGAAACAGAGGTATTTTTCCAATACAGTGAGCTATCCATGTAAATGAACAAAGCTCTCCATGTAAAGGCAAATCTGCCCACTCCAAACACATTACTGATCCCTCTGAGCAAACGGCTCCTGCTGTGAGAAGGCTGTCTCTGCCCTGAGATATATATAAAAATATATATTAAGATATATATATAAAATGGGTGTGTGATTGTTTGGCTTTGGTTGGCCACAGGGAACTGAATTTGAGGCAAGTAACAGCATCTCCCAGGAAAGCGCTATTTGGAACAGACATACAACTATAGCCTGCTGGGAAATACGTATCCCCAATAAACATCAACTTTTTAAATATCCCACTCCAGAGACTTGTTGCTCTCTCACAAATATGAAAACATATTTCATATTCTTCGCAAGTACCAAATTGAAAATGATGCATAATCTAATGGCGAATAATCAGTAAACACCATCATTCTCAGCTGGTAGAGCTCGTATGCTTGGTATTAATGACTAAAATTGACTGATAATTGATTTTGTTGGTCCATACCCCTAAAATACAATATAATCACTGGTTCATTTTACTTAGATTACCTTCTATTCTCCAAATTTAGGGGGGGTAGCTCAACAAGAGTGGATCTTGCCATAAATAGGAGGGGCATAATAAATCAGGAGTGTTGGAAGATATGCTCCATTGGTGCTTGTGTTTTGGATGACCTTTCACATGTCACCCACAAACACTTAGGCCCAGCGGGTTAGTCGTTCAAATGAACAAGTCTCTAATTTTGTTAGTTTTACTCCCCGGCTATTATGTCAACATATGCCTTATACAGGGGTTTAAGTAAGTTTCCTGGCAACTAAAGTGAAAAATCTTCATTTCTTTTCATTTCACAATGGCTAAGTGTAGTCACCTGCAGTAGTTATGCCCCTGGATACATGTGACAGATGGACCATAAATTATTGACTCCTATTAAAGGAGAAGGACCATAAATTATTGACTCCTATTAAAGGAGAAGGAAAGCTACCGAAGCAGTATATTGCCAATAGATTAGCCACAAAAGTGCAAACTACAACACTATATTTATTCTCTACCAAGTTTTACCATATATGAGTAAAAAGCTCTAGAAGCTGCCATATTAGCTTGGTGTGACATCACTTCCTGCTTGAGTCTCTCCCTGCTCACTCATAGCTCTGGGCTCAGATTACAGCAGGGATGGGAGGAGGGAGGGAGAGAGGAACAAACTGAGCATGCTCAAGCCCAAGCCCTGGAGGTTTAAGATGAAAACAGGAAGTCTGATACAGAAGCCCATGAGTACACAATAGAAGGAAAGAAATGTGCTGTTTCTTTTGACAGAGGACTCAGAGCAGCATTACTTAGTATTTATATAGACCTTTCTGATAAAAATTACTTAGTTTTAGCCTTTCCTTCTCCTTTAAAGGGGTTGTTCACCTTCAATGTCCAAATCTTATTAAACCACTAAAAATGCTCTCATTGTGTTAGAAAACCCATTTGACATAAAAAAAAAAGTAAAAAGGTCAATGTAAAAGCTAGTTTATATACCATTTAAATCTGTCCTTCTCCTGTCTCACTGATCAGTTTTCTGAAGGATGGGAGTGGCCTGTTTTACACCTGCACTTCCTATTTGATTACATCATCACTCTCAGGCTTTGCCCTTACTTGCTTCTTATTGGCCATTGATACTGCCCTCCCCTTGTAATTCATTGGTTGCTTGTGCACTTGTAAGCAGTCACATAAATTCAAAGGCCATTGGTTAATTTCTCCCTTGCATTGGCTGCCATCTTGTGTGCATTACTTGAGTCTCAAAAAGAGCCCAAATCGAACACATTTTTACTATGCAAATAATCATATACATTAATGGACATGTAAACCCTATAAACCAGGGGTCATTTTTTTTTTTTGCGACGAGGGGTGGGGTCGGCAGCAAATTTGTAGTGCCGGCGTCCAATTTTGGTGCGCCTGCGTCCAATTCGATGCGCCTCGTTTGTGCGCACTGGGCTTGGCGGCCCAGTGCGGGCGTGTCCGTGGCCCGGCGGTTGGGGACCCCTACTATAAACCCTTACCATGTCTTTAAATTGGGCACATATTTCCCACACAAAATTCATCATTGTCGCTGTATTTTTCCCCTCCGTTAGCCGCATTGTAGTGTTTTCCTGAATACAAGATCTGCTTCAACCAGGCGGCCATTTTCTATCGGCTACATCATCATTTATATTTGTATATCCAGCCTGATGTCCTTGCTCAGAAGTTTTGTTATGTAACTTTATTAACAAGTATGTGTAATCCTATTCACTCCTACATGTAATCCCACTCACGCATGTAGTACCACTCACTCATATGTATGATCCCACTCATATGTGTAATCCCACACATACATATGCATAATCCCACTCATACATATAATCCGAATCACACATGTAATCCAACTCACTCATATGCATAATCCCACTCATACATATGCATAATCCCACTCATACATGTAATTCCACTCATACATATGCTTAATACCACCCATACATGTAATCCCACACATACATATGCATAATCCCACTCATACATTTTATACAACTCACTCATATGCATAATCCCACTCATACATGTAATCCCACTCATACATGTAATCCCACTCACTCATATGCATAACCCCAAACATACATATGCATAATCCCACTCACTCATAGGCATAATCCCACTCATACATGTAACCCCACTCACATGCATAATCCCACTCACTCATATGCTTAATCTCACTCATACATGTAATCCCACTACAACATTTAACCCCACTCACTCATACACTCAAATCTGGTCAGTAATGTTCCTAGTACGTTCTTGGCAGATAGAGCCCTTGTCTGCCAGCATATACAGTGTTAAAGTATAGGGCTCAATTGAGAACTTCAAACGCAGGTAGTACGGTATTCTTTGGGGGAAGCAGGTCTTTGCACTTTGCTTTGGAGTGCAGAGATTTGCTGCAATTTTTAGTTCAGAGAAGGATTCAAATGCAAAACACAAAATCTACCATGTTTTTTGCCTGCACAGTACATAATGCTCCTGCAATGTATCTACTGCAAATGCACCAGACTAGAACAGGGGAGGAAGAATGAGAATGGTGGTGTAGTATCTATCATTACACAGTAACCTTGGGCTATAGGTGTACAAGGCCAGTATATGTAATAGATGAAGTACATGAGTGCACATTTTATCCTGTCAGGGGGTAATCAAAACAGCAAGTGGATCAGATGCATGTGGATGTGCTTATTGGGGGTTTTCAGTCTGATTTACTTACAAGACACTTTTCTCCTTGCCCACAGACTATAGATAGCAGGTTGGAGGTTATAGTAGAATAACTTGACCATCTTTAGATAATTAAATCCAGTGCGTTCAGCCGGTGGAGCACAGGAAGAAACACACACAACTCTTTAAAATGGCCCCCGTAGTGACTAGGGATACACCGAATCCAGGATTCGGTTTGGGATTCGGCCTTTTTCAGCAGGATTCGGCCGAATCCTTCTGCCAGGCTGAACCGAATTTGCATATGCAAATTAGGGACGGGGAGGGAAATTGCGTGACTTTTTGTCACAAAACAAGGAAGTAAAAAATGTTTACCCCTTCTCACCCCTAATTTGCATATGCAAATTAGAATTTGGTTTGGTATTCGGCCAAATCTTTCAAGAAGGATTTGGGGGTTCAGCTGAATCCAAAATGGTGGATTCGGTGCATCCCTAGTAGTGACACAGGCCCGTGTAAGCGCCAAACACAGAATGTTGCACCTGCATTCAGAGCTTACATGTGTCTGTGTGAAACACTCAAACCTGCACATCAAATGCATAAAATAATACCCCTGTGTATGAGCCCCAGGAGTGAATTTTCTCTAATTAGACATACTTTTGGTTTGCTATATATTATAGTATAGCCCAAACACACAGAGATTTGTCTGCCAAAAATCCTTCCACTTGCCTAAAATACATTATGCAGCAATCCAAATGAATCCCAGTAACATTGCCTTCTTTTCCTCATATTAAACTGGATCACCACTATGATTTTTTGGCAAGGAGAAAGCATTTTTATGAGATTTCTTGCCCATAGTAAACATTAACTACAGGTATCGGATGCATAATCCAGAAACCCATTATCCAGAAAGATCTCCCACAGACTCCATTCTATCCACATTTTAAAAAAATGATTTCCTTTTTCTCTGTAGTAATAAAACAGTAGCTTGTATTTGGGTTTATTTAATGTTTTCTTCATTTTCTAGTCAACTTAAGGTATAAGGATCCAAATTCTGGAAAGATCCGCTATCTGGAAAACCCCAGGTCCTGAGCACTCTGGATAAAAGGTCCCATACCTGTACCACAACAAATCTCCATGTGTGCCAGTACTCTGGGAATTCTGTAATATGGAATAATACCCTACTTTTCAGAACCATAAAAATCCCTGTAGCTGGTATTGTGTGTCGTTTGTGTATAAATGAGATTAAATAGCAATTTTATTAAAAGGAAAAAAAATATCACAGGCTATGGGGACTAATTTCTTATAGAAAACGGGTGTTTAAGTTCTAGCAGCATTGTGTGTATATAAGTGGTATTCTCTGGTACAAGCAAAGGTAGTTCCCCTTAGACAATCATTGATGCACACAGGTCATTATCTGTCTATTAAATCTGACAAACACACACAATTCACTATTGTCCAACAAGCAGTTCTTCTGCTATTGCCTTTTAATATTATTACTTTATATCCTCATATTGGCACAATTATCAGAAATCCCTTACTGTATGTGAAAAATGAAAAATACCACTGCAAAGTCCTTTCCAATTCTCTAATCAAACAAATATATATATATATATTTTCCTTCAGTGACACAGGTACACAGGAGTTGAAGGTTTATAATAAATCTCAGGGCTGCCTGGTGTAATGATTATAGAGTAATTAATAAAAGAAATCCTCTTACTTCAGCAAATCCTGCTAAAATGTAATGTATGTGACACGGGCAGAGTTGTGTGTTGGAAAGTTAAAGTGCAGAGTCATTGAGTGTAGAATACAGACACAATAAGAACACTCTGCTGAGGTGATGTGCTTGTATTGCTCATTTATTGGTACATTTAAGTATCATGTGAAAGACACGCTCCATAACCAAGATGAAGACACCCTCTCAACACTTATTCCCCTCTACAAAATGGAGTCTGTCCACTTACAACTGACCCCCAAACAGTGAGAAATGTCAGCTGAGCCCTGCCTGAAAGTGACTGAGCTCTCCCTCCACATGAGACTATTCACCAGCCCTCCCCAAGTACAAACATGACATTTTCTCCTCACAAACCCCATTATAACACAGTCACCCCCCCCACACACACACACACAAGACAGAGTTCTCTCTCCTCACACGTCCCCACAAGTGACAGACCTTCCAGCCAGCACTGACTTTACCTTCCCTCACACACAGACACTCCATGAAGCCCCTCCTCCCTCCATGTGGATCAGTCACAGATCACTTGTCCCTTCACACAGCAGCTCCTCCTCCAACCCCACACAAGCCTGGGCCCCTACACACTTCTCTTCCCCCCTGTGAAAATGTCACCCTCTCCTCCCAATACACACACAACTAAACATTCACCTCCTTCAAGTCAGCCCCTTCAACATCTCTGTACATACACACTGTCACACCAAGTCCCACCAGAAGACTTCTCCTCTCCTCACACACTGGCCCAGCCCCTCCCTACAGAGCAGTGTGTATGCAAATGAACCACACTGACTAGGGATCAGAAGGAGACTGACAGGAGAATCAGCCAATCAGAGTTTAGCTTCAGAAACTGCTGCACCTGCTTCTGCCAGGAGTGTGTATGATGTAAAATAAGGAAGTACAACAGTCACTGTAGTGTTTTTGGGGGTCGGCGACCCCCCCAACAGGGGGCCCATGATGAAAGGACCCCATCTGCAAAGGGATCCATCTGAGGTGAATATCCATACCTCCCAACTGTCCCTTTTTTGGAGGGACAGTCCCTCTTTTGACAGCTCAACCCGAAGTCCCTCATTTGTACTGGAAAGTCCCTCTTTTCTCTGCACTGAACAGCCAGAAAAAGAAACAAAGTTTCTCACTTAATTGGCTTTTAGCAGAGAGCCCAGAACAGCTAACAGGTGCAAATAAGATACTTTGTAACAATTTTGAGACACAAAAACACAGTTTAGATAAGGAGAAATATTTTCAAACTTTCATAACCTGCCAAATTTTTTAAAACAAACATGGTAATTAGGGGGTGTGGCCACAGAAAGGGGTGTGGTCAAAAAATTGCTGCACTACATGCGTAAAAAAAATTTTTGCCCCTCTTTTTACTTCCAAAATGTTGGGAGGTATGCATCAACTGCTAGAGTTGCCACCCGGCCGGTATTTTACAGGTCTAGCCGGTAAAACACCTGCCAAGGCCAGGGCCGGTATTGCAAATTTACCGGTAATTTGAAATACCCTTTAAAAAAAGCCCCTGGCCTGCCCCCAATTAGAAAATAACTTACCTTTTTTCCAGCACTGTTGCTCCGCCCCTTTTAGCGTCACGCCGCGTAGCGCTGCCCCCTTTTAGCGTCACGCCGCGTAGCTCCGCCCCTTTTGGTGACCGCCCCCCCACTGGCCCTTAAAATTTTTTAATAAAGGTGGCAACCCTATCAACTGCACATTTTTTGTTAAACATTTATATGGCAAAGCTTATTTATTTTTACCTGAACTGTTACATTTTTGAAAGTTATATGAAGGTGAACAACCCCTTTAACCTACCTGCAACTAACTGAAAATCCTTGCACCCCCTTGCAAACACAACACAGCTCCTGAATACCTGGTATTTTCAGGTTCAGCTCGCAAAGGCCACCCACTGAGGCCACAGATGGTGCTTTCCTCCTGCGTGTGATGCTCTCCTTCATTCTTCCCTCCCCAATCACTTTGGCTGTGAATGGGCTTCCTGCAAAATAAAATGGAAATGATGAAGGACCTTGTAGGCTGATATAACCGTGAACACAAGGAGGTGCGGCACCCAAGACAAAGGTGGCAATTTCAAAAATGCTCAGCCAATAAGTTAAATAGCTTTTACACCCCACCCAATTAATAAAGAGCAATTCATCTTGAAGGGGTTGTTCACCTTTGCATTAACGTTTAGTATGATGTAGAGAGTGATATTCTGAGACAATTTGATATTGGTTTTCGTTTTTTGTTTGCGGTTTTTGAGTTATTTAGCTTTATATTCACCAGCTCTCCGGTTAGCAGTTTCAGCGGCGATCTTTTTTCTATTGTCGCTCGAAATCGCCTAGCGAGGCAATTTCGAGCGACAGTAGAGAAAAGATCGCCGCGTGTGTTTTTACGCTGGCGATTTTTCGCGATTCCCCATAGACGCCAGCGCAAAAGTTTCCCCAGCGATTGTGGCTTAAAAGTCGCCGCGAGTCAAATCGCAGCGCTATCGCCTAGTGTGGCCATAGCCTAAAGGTGAACTACCCCTTTAACACATCAGCATTTAACTAGAAACATAATTTGTGAATTATACCTGGAACATGCTCATCTGCAAACTTGATGGATACAATGTAAACTCCTGGTTCTGTTGGACAATAGGAGACCTGGCATGTGCCATCCTCTAGGTCCTCTGTTTGGATGTCTACTTTACTGGGTCCTTCCACTGCCAGCAAGAGCCCACCGTAGCCTGGAACAGATGTAGTAGCAATAAGGACTCAAGAGTATTTCAATTAAATGACATACAATATAACACAGGGCAGAGTAACAGAATTCTGTATATCTGTATCAGTTATAATTCTATAAGGAAAATGTATGTATTTTTCATAACACTACATTTTAGACTAATAGCAGGGCTATATATTATCATTTTGCTTTACATGTGCATACAGAGTATGACTTCTATCTCTCTACCCTTCCAAAGCAAGGGAAATAATGAGCTCCAACAACTCTGTGATGGCTGTGCTGTAGATATAAGGTGGTGCTGAGAGGCCGGAGCCTTTATCTCAGCCAGTAGGGTGGACTAGAACCAACCAACCAGTGCATCAGGTTAAAACATACTAGTGGAAGCCCATGGGTGATGGACAGGAAGGCTGTGGGTTTAGTACACTCTATTGGCGGCTTACAGTGGAAAAGGCATGGTGTCTTTAACACAAGGAGTGTGCACCTTAAAAGAACAGTGTTGGCGTCTTAAATGGTGCAATAAAAAGACGTTTTTGAACCTATTTTGGGTGCCCTGGAGTCTGCACAAATCCTTTTAATTCAATCAGTCAATATAAAATCCTGTACTGGCAGTTTGAGGATAGAATATCTTACATTGGCCAAAAACAAAAACCTCATGCTTTGGTAATTTGCTTATGCCAAGCAAACAAAAGCAGCATAATTATGGAATGATAAATAAAGCAACGATTCCAGTACAAGAACAGCTGTGATTGTGTAAGTGCCAAAAATCTCTACTCAAGAAAGTGCTCATGTGTTACTCAGACAGTACTCAATAATATCCCCTTGGGAAGATGTCAGATAAATCAGTCTCCCGCGAATATAGATAATATCACAGCTGCGAGGAAAACTGCATATTTTCCTCTTATTTTCCGACATTTTTAGTATAACAAATAAACTTTATTGCTTTTTTGGTTCTCAGAAATGCAAAACAGCTTTCATAAAAATAAAATCTAAAAGATACAGTGCATAGGCCTTGCACAGACAACTGCAAAGGGGTAGAGAGTCCGGTGAGAAATGGTACTGACCTGCCTCTCTGGTATCCACAATAAAATCTGACATCTCATACGACCGCCCTTCAATCAGACCTGGCCCAAAGGCTTTCACCTTGCTGGCGTCCCCTATTTCTGACTGGTAAACCATGATGGATATAGGACTGTTGGGTATGTGGCGGCTATTTTTCTTAATGCTGACTAAGTGCTCCCCAACTTCCCTTGGGATGAATGAAATTCCTGGAATAAACAAGAAAATGAGACAGTGTTATCTCTTAGCATATATATTTGTAAATTAAAGATGCTAACGATGATATAGGAATGGATAAAGGTAAAACATATCGGAGAAGCAGCTACACAGCACGCAATG
This sequence comes from Xenopus laevis, assembly GCF_017654675.1. Classification (NCBI taxonomy): domain Eukaryota; kingdom Metazoa; phylum Chordata; class Amphibia; order Anura; family Pipidae; genus Xenopus; species Xenopus laevis. Next base: position 127,988,302 of record NC_054378.1, on the reverse strand, counting down.
TAACATATATATCGACCTAATAAAAATGTAACCGCATTTACTCAGACCTGCCCTTACCAATATGGTTGTTTGGAAGCCTTTTCAGAAGACAGGGCTCATCACGACCAGATGGGGCTTTTATACTGGCAGACAGAAGGCTCAAATCAGTCTCCGTGATATCCAATAAAAAGTCTGCCGTGGAACCGAGTTTTACTTGTGAGCGCCGCCTGCTATCATCTGGGAAAGAAAAGAAATCAATTCACATGATCGAAAACAGATATTCCTTTTTGGCATGTTTGCAATTTTACACAGACAGATATCCAGTCTTAAGACAGGTGTTTTCTATGGACATTAATAAAACTGGTCCAAGTGTAGGACTGGGCTGGCAGGGAGAAAACCAGTAGCCCCCCACTGGTCCAGACCCACTCCCTTTAAATTGTGCTCCCGGCACCTTACTGCTGCTCCTCCCTGCCCCAATCGCAAAGAGCGGAGAACAAAAGCTAATCTCTAGCGGGGGTAGGAACGGTGTTGCGGCTGGGTCAGGGGGGCTGAAGGGGTGGTGGAGAGGGACCCAGTCCGATGCAGTCCAATGGAGTCTTTGCCTTCCCAAGGATGCCTAGCAAAGTAAATTAAATATAGCAGTGGGCTACATAGAACTGGAATATTAGGAATAGCATACATAAAACTGAGATGATGGAATGGAGACTACAGAACAGAAGTGATTGTGTATCTAGAACTGGGATATGGGAAACAGGACACTGAGAACTTGGATAAGAGAAACCTTGAACAATGATATGAGGAATAGGATACCTGGACTGAGATATGGGGAGCAGGATACCTCAAACTGGAATCAAGGGAATGGCATACTTACAACTGGGAAATTTTATACTCATAAAGGATACATGATATTTGAATATATGGAATAGAAGGGATAGGAGATAAGCACTGCGTATCTTGACAGCGCTATATAAATAAATGATGATGATAGGAGATCTAGAACTGGCATATGGGACAAAACTACCAAAAGTATACAAGGAATTAGATAGCAGGGATGAGACAACGTGGAACGGGATACCTAAAACTATGACACAGGGGATATAGAAATGGGATACCTACAAATGGGATATGGGGAGCTATGGGAAAAAAGATTAAACAGTTACCTGTGATTTTTGCAACAAAAGGGCTTCCAGCGATGTGTATGTCATTATATTTCACTAGGATGTTATAATCTCCTGGAAGGGTGGGCAGATATGTCACAGTGCAAGTGCCATCTTTGTTATCAATGCAGCTGATCTCTGCCTTGGAGGGCCCTTCTATTGCCAGATCCAGGCCCCCTTTATAGGGATGAAACAAAGCCAACATGAAATTCAAATATCATTAATTAGAAATCCTCTTCAGATTTTCTACTACACTACACCCCCCTACATTTCTCCTATCCTACATTTAAGGCAAGGGGAAGCAAAGCACATTTTATATAATGAATAATTAACCTTCCGAGGCAAAAAGAGCACTGATACAATACAACATAAACAAATGGAATGAAAAAATAAAAAACAAAATACCTTCTCCAGCATCTTCTGTTATAATTGTGAATGTGGCTGGCTTCTTGGCGACCCCATAGATAAGGCCTGGTCCATATGCAGAGACACTTCCTGTGTTTGGATAATTCACGAAGAACTGCAGTGGGCTTTCTGGGGTTAAACACAAGTGTTATGTCAATAATGGAGACAAAAATAAAAATATAACCAGAAAACAAAGACACTATACTTTATGCCACCAATATTGAAGTTTGAGGGAAATAATACATATCCCATTTATAGTCCATATATTCTCCCTTGTAGGGATCCCGACGGCAGAATAAAAAGTTATCTTACATGTGAAAATATGTAATATATAGAATAGTGTCGTTTTGTGGGAAATGTAAATGTATTGCTGGTTGCCACGTGACCTTTTCTACATTCTCTCTAGCAATAAACTGCAGTTCTGTGTTGCTTTTTGGTTCTAGATCACCACACATCAGGATCATGTAAACATAATATGAAAGGTTGATTTACTGCACTGCTGCTTGTAGACAACTCTGGTTTTTAAAGGAGAAGGAAAGGCTAAAATTAAATAAGCTTTATGAGAAAGGTCTATATAAATATACCAGTAAACCCTCAAAGTAATGCTGCTCTGAGTCCTCTGTCAAAAGAAACATCACATTTCTTTCCTTCTATTGTGTACTCATGGGCTTCTGTATCAGACTTCCTGTTTTCAGCTTAAACCTCCAGGGCTAGGGCTTGAGCATGCTCAGTTTGCTCCTCTCTCCCTTCCTTTCCCCCCCTCCCTCCTTCTCCCTGCTCTAATCTGAGCCCAGAGATATGAATGAGCAGGGAGAGACTCAGGCAGGAAGTGATGTCACACCAAGCTAATATGGCAGCTACTATCCTAAAGAAACAGAGAGAGCTTCTATAGCTGTTTACTCGGGTATGGTAAATCTTTCTGCAGAATAAATATAGTGTTATATCTATTGGCAATAAACTGCTTCGGTAGCTTTCCTTCTCCTTAAAATGACAACAATATTTATGAATCTCTGAGATAGATCACATTCTCATGATTAAATTGAACAATTTGGTAAGAATTAGGAAAATGGATAACTATGTGACAATGAATCTTTAAATAATTTGCTCAGTATAAAAATAAAAACTGGGTAAATAGATAGTATGTGCAAAATAAAAAAATGTTTCTAATATAGTTAGTTAGGCAAAAATTTAAGGTATAAAGGCTGGAGTGAGTGGATGTGTAACATAATAGCCAGAACACTACTTCCTGCTTTTCAGTTCTCTTGGTTTCCACTGATTGGTTACCAGGCAGTAACCAATCAGTGACTTGAGGGGGGGCACATGGGACATAGCTGTTGCTTTTGAATCTGAGCTGAATGCTGAGGATCAATTGCAAACTCACTGAACAGTTATGTCCCATGTGGCCCCCCTTATAGTCACTGACTAACTCAGAGTTAGAGAGCTGAAAAGCAGGAAGTAGTGTTCTGGCTATTATGTTACACATCCACTCACTCCAGCCTTTATAGATTACAGTTTTGGCTAACTAACTAACTATATTAGAAACATTTTTTATTTTGCACTGCCTATTTATTTACTCCGTTTTTATATTTACATTGAACTGTTCCTTTAAATTAGGCTGTCAGGGGGTTCTAGGTATTAGATAATAGCAATACCTGGTGGCCTGCATCTTTGCCATGCTCTTATATATTCACACAGACATACAGGTGTATAGTTGTAAGAGTTTTGCCATGCCTTACCTGGGATGTGAGCTCCATTACATTTAATGGCCAGCTCGTGCAGTCCAGTTTCTGTGGGAACGTATCGAATAGACACAGTACCATCTTTGTTGTCAACAATATCTGCGGGGGCTGTCTTCCCAGAAGGCATGTGAACTTCCCCTGAGGAACAAACAAAAACTCATTTTTTTTCCCAAAACATGTAAAATAACACTGAGGCAAAAAATACACTATCCACATTATTTTAAAGGACAAATATACCATAACTGAAAAAATAAACCCTCCAAATTGTAGGCAATAATATATGGTGCTGGTTTTACTTTAGGCCAAAAATTAATATTATCTTTAAAAATGTCTCCCTTATTGGAGCTACTATAGATCTGTATGGTCTTTGTCCATGTTTAAAGCGATGGGTGAGAATACCCTAACAGTCCCTGCGAGTCAACTAAAAGTCAACCTGCACCCGACCCTAACCTGGTCATTTGGAACCCACACCTGATCCTAACCAGGCAATTGCTTGTATTTATACCCCCTGCAGGGATGAAAGTATAAAAGGACATCACCACTGGTGGAAATTGGGCACAGTTCGGTCAGGATGGGAGCAAGGCGAAATTCAGCGCTACCAGTACCGTAGCCTGCAATGGCTGTGTTGATGTCAACCCAATAAGGGTTTACCCGCGGGTTGGCCCACACACAGGCAGAAAACAGGTTTCAGTTCCCTATTAGGTCAGCCTAGCTTCTGATTGGTTCCTATTCTACAGTGCCACCTGCTTCCCTGCACAGTCTGGAAAAGGAGGCAGCAGGAAGTGGAATAATAGGGTTTTTGCAGAAATCTTTTTTTAAAGAAAATCCGTATATAGTTAAAAGAGTATAATGCACTGGCATATTTCCAAAGAGGTTGAACTGTAGCTCACCGATTAGTGTTCAAGCTCATCCCACTGGATATCCTGTGCAAATATCCCAAAAAGGTCATCCGATAAAGTTAACATATGTAGGACGAGTCCAAGGCAGTGTTTTCACTGCAATTCATTTTTATTGATTCATCACACTTGATAAAGGGCCTTGTCTGAAACTTTAAAATACTGTCTTGGACCCGTCCTACATATATTAACTTTATTGCACTGGCATATTTGTTTTTATCCAATAAGCTTCCTTTAGGGCAGGGATCCCCAACCTTTTGAACCCGTGAGCAACATTCAGAAGCAAAAGGAGATGGGGAGCAACACTAGCATAAAAAATGTTCTTGGGGTGCCAAATAAGTGCTGTGATTGGCCATTTGGTAGCCCCTATGTGGATTGTCAATCTACATTAAGACTCTGTTTGGCAGTGCACCTGGTTTTTATGAAACTAAAACTTGCCTAAAAGCCTGGAATTCAAAAATAAGCTCCTGCTTTGAGGCCACTGGGAGCAACATCCAAGGGGTTGGAGAGCATGTAAATATAAAAATATCTGGAACGGTCCAATTCCTATGACGGACGAATGGCTAGTGTCAGAGGGTTGATAGTTGTCACCCCCACCCTCTATGACGCCATAACGCTATATGGCCCAAGGCAGGATGGACTATTATGGCTAATGGTCTACTGTGGACAATGGTCACTCATATAGCTTATACTAGGCCATACAAACAAAAGATCATCACTCTGTTACTTAAATTCCAGAGTGTTAGCATAACGCCAGTCTGTCTGGTGTGGCCCCCTCCTGCAGACGTGCTGCTCGAATTACTTGAAATATCACAATGGCCTTGGTTAGCCATAGCTGATTGCGAGGCTGTGGACCGTTGGAGCTAGGCACAGTATGTTACAACATTCCTTTGATAACATGTAAGACTAAGTAAATCATTTAGACATTAATTGTACAAGGAGGAGACAGACTATGTATGGTATTTCCGTGAAACCCTTGTCACACTTATTGTAAAAGCCTTCTGAAAGCTATATAATGCCTGGACCAAGAGGTGGGTCTTTGGTAAGTCCTTGGGTGACATTCTGTGTGTTACTCCAACAGCTTACCCAGACAAAACTGTTATGTTGTATTATGTAAGAATAAATTGCCTGACTATTACTAAAGGTTTTCCTTTACTGAGTTTTGTCTTACACGAGGTCAAGATGGTACTACAAAAAATACCATCATATGGTGACCCGACGACTGTGATCCGGTTTTTTCCAGTCATTTTTTTCAGGCAATGGAGGGCTCCAGGCTGTCTTACTGGAGTGTACCTGAGGACCTTTGTTCTCGGATGTCTGTAGATACCCGTGGATATTTTCTTTTCCAGGATGGTTTCCCCGTAAAGCTTTACTTTAACGGATGATGGATACACGCGCGTAAGTACCCCCCTGGGTGGGGTATATATGTTTTTCTAGCTTCTTCTTTTTGCCTATTGTTTTGTTAATTGTTGTGTTAATCAGCTGAAATTATCTGCCATTCATGATAGGAATCCGAAGTTTCCTTCCTGTTTTTGTATTTTGTATGTTTGTTATTCCTTATCATGAAGTGTAGTCTAAAACATCTTGAAATAGAAATTACACGTGTACTGTATGTTGTTTGATGTATGCAAAAGGATCCATGAATGTTGTATGTTTGCCTAGCCGAGTGTGTGAATAACTTTAGTGTAACTGTCATATGTGTAATGGTGTACATGAGAGAATTTGTGGCTCTATCTCAGAGTCTGCTTGTTGTTTAGGAGTTTTTCTGCGGTTCCTGTTTATGGGGCGACCTAGCAGGCCAGAAATACGGAAAACTAGGTTTTCTGAAGGAAATTCTTTAGAGTGTGAAGTGTGAATCACTTTCCTGTCCGTTTGAATTGTCAGATGAAAAACGAGAGTCATACAAACATTGTATCTGCAACTTCAAACCTGTTTTCTCCCTTTACACTCAATTGTAAGCCTCTTCTAAATTACAGAGAAAAGTATAACATAATTTTTTCCTGCAGGTGACTCCAGTTTATATGTATGTTTGTTTGCCCTGTTTGTTTTATAAACCAATGTTAATAGCTCGCTGCTAAGCTTTTTTGCATCCTACAGGTCTGTTAGAGCATATTTAGAATGTAATACTTGTGTGTATGTTAGAAAGAAAAGGACTTGACTTGACTTGACTTGACAGTTATATGACTTTGATGTGTCTGTAATGAATATGTTTACCTTACTGTTTTTGGTTCTCGTTAATGTTTATAAGTTTTCATAGGTACCTCTTGTAATATAATATTTGTTCTATGTGTCTGTCACTACAATATTGTCATTTTTGTCTTTAACTATCATGTCACTATTCGTATCTTATCCTACCATTGTCTTCTTTGTTATTATTCTCATAGTAACATTAGTTCTCTTGTGTATTTCTGTTTGTGAATGGGTTACTCGTGAATAAGGTTAATTCACTCCACTTGTCTTTCTTGTGAAGAAATATTAGTGTTGTCTCTTTAAATGTTCTTTGTTGAAGTTTTTTGTCTCAAACAAACCTTATTTCTCTTTTTTATCTTTATGTGTCAGATTGATAACTCTTTTCTAAGTGTATTATGTTTTACTTGTGATCTGAAAGAAAAAAACATGTTCCATCAGTTTAGAATATCTAACAATCCTCCTAGATATGCTAGTTGAGTGCCCAAAACATTTTAAGTTTCAAAGCCTTTGTTAAGTGTCACAGTGGAGGGGACAAGACTGCGTTTTCCTGGCCAGAATGCGATAGTTTTCTCTCCTCTCACAACTTGAAAGTCTGCTGTGACAGATAAAGGATATGTGAAAGAGTAAATATTTTACTATACAAATTACATGCCATTAGATTTAGCAGGCTTTTGCCAACAATAGAAAGTGATATTTCTCACATATACTTCAGCTGAGACATTACACCTATTCTCTGCTCCTTGCTCAGCAAACTTAGATCCAGTCCTTTATATGGATACTAAGGAGCAATTAAATGCTATTTTGAATGTGCCTATTGGCAATTTTAGAGTGATACAGGGTTACACAGTCTCAGAACTTTTTGTTTCACAGACGGTGCAGCCCCCAGTAATGAAGATTCTTATTGAGCTAATGGTTCAGAATGTTTTAAGCTTATTAACAGTAGTATATTAACAGTAGTATATTAACAGTAGTACTTCTGAAGACAAACTTGACGACCGAATAAATCATGGTCAGTTGTCTAATTAATTAATAACAAGAAGGATTCTATTTGCTGGTACTGTCATAAAAACTACACTTCCCAGAATCCTCCGTTGCACAATGTTTCAGATGCTTAACTTCTCTCACTGTTTTGTAACTTCCTCTTTTGTCAGGCTGCTGGCTCAGGAACTTTTAACCACAGCAAATATTTTTAACTTTACTGTTTCATACTCATCTGTATTTTTTCTGTATCTCCTATGTCTGGATCTTTTTCATGACATGAAGGTAAACTTGACGCAGTTTGGATCCATACCCGATTCACTCATTGGTACAGGTTAAACTCTTTTTATTATTCTCTAGACAGATGTGAATCTATTATTTCATATTATTGTACTGCATTTGCAGTACAACAAGAGAGGAGTATTATATTGTGGGTTATGTTGTTGTTACTATTTTTTCTAATTAAATAAGTTTCAGTTAATAAAAATGCAGCTTATGTGCTTGTGCCGCTGCTACAGAAAAATTTCTCCCGTAATCTTTGCACTTGTGTATCTTGCATCACACGTCTGCAAGTGTAAGAAAATGCAGAAGTGACTTCAATTTATTGTTGATTTTATCTGATAATCAGTAATTTCAATCTACTCT